>NC_057798.1:123748435-123785979 GCF_018294505.1 Triticum aestivum
TCACAGAAAGGGCTTTAAAAGAAATGCCACAGTCGGACGTCGGGGCGACATCACAGAAAGGGCTTTAAAAGAAATGCCACAGTCGGACGTCGGGACAACGTCACAGAAAGGGCTTTAAAAGAAATGCCACAGTCGGGCGTCGGGGCGACATCACATAAAGGGCTTTTATGGGCAGATAAATAATAATCATAATAAACTTTTAATTCATAAGAATAAAAGGGTTAGTCCACCCACAGGAATATCATTTAACCGGAATTATCACTCATGCGAAACACCGGAGTCTCTGTCATCAACACTGTCATTGTTAGGACAAGATAATACGAATTTGGACATGGAATAGATGATTTGGAGGGATATATGACTCTGCAGAGTTTGTACAAAATTATTCCCACAGCCAACGGATTTCCGTAGTCACGAAGGACTAGTTCCGTTTATGGTATTTCGGAGGAAACCACAGCTAACCAGTACACACCCATCATACCTCTCGATGCTAGGAATCACCCTAGACATCGTCCAAGAAAAACTTTTGAGACGGGGAGATCACAATCTCGAATAGCATGGGATCAAATTTATATACGCGCGCTCTAAGGGGTGCCCCCCTCTCGGTCCCAACCGGAAACACCCATGCCCCCTGACCGGATGACTGGCTTTAATCCAGGGCCATGGAACCATCATCACGGCCTCTCCTCTTTGGTGTGTACCATGAAAGCGGTTTGCAACTTACTAAACCATATTCCTTGCGGAAAACATGTGGTAGTACATGGGAGGAAATGAGAGGTACTGGACCGATACGGTTTGACGCTGAAGTCACATAGTCTGGCGTAAGACTGGCATGCTACAACACTGCCATCTTACCCATCCTCATGCCAACACATGGCCATTCATATTCACATTCATCCACGTATGGATCATCGAACTCACTTACCTCATTATCACATAAAATAACGTTCATCGATATGCTTCTCAACATGCCACGAAACTAACTAAATGCAAAACATGCCAAGACACTCATCATATCGAAAGTTCAAACATGCTTGCCTGGTTCGGAGTAGTCGGAGCCTAGCTCGGTGAAGTTCACGGCTCCGTCACCTCCTTCGGTATCTACGGTATAAAGAAAATATATGCGCTATCGTAAATACCAAGGAGTGCACAGAAAGTACTTCAAATAATTTTTAAATAAATCTGATAAAAAACTAGACAAAATTTTAAAGAGAACATAAGAAGAATCAACCAAAAATACTTTTCTGCTTAAAAGTTATAAAGGTTTTTGTCCAGGGACTCATCTGTAATGAAACAGAAGTTTTCTAGGGGCTAGTTTATAAAAACAGAAAGCGCTTCGGTAGCGACTACGCCAGCCCAGAGGAAAGACGTATTTTGCCCAAAGGCGCTTCCAGAAAACGGTTCGATAGAAAGGGCAGAGAGGCTGACGGTGGGGTCCCACTCGTCAGGTTCAAATGTTCAAACGGGGCGGCAGAGTTCGCCGGTGCCCGAGAGCCGCGGTGGTCGCCGGCGGCGATCCACGGCGAGGCAGGGAGATCGGGGAGTACCTCCATGCTCAGGGCGCCATTCCGCGTCGATTGGTGGTGGTGGCGGTCGCCGGCGAGCACTGTGTCGACGGCGGCCCCTGCTCCGGCGGACGGTGGTTCGGACGAAGATGGAGCTCGCCGGAGAGGGCTGCAAGGTTCAAATTGACGAGGGGGTTAGAGTGCTAGGTGTGGAAGAGGGCTACGGATGAGGTTTGGGCGCCGGAGATGGCCTCACCAGAGTGAATCGAGCTAGAGGCTGAGGCGGGGCGAGGCGGCTGGAGCTGGGGAAGAAGACCTCCTCGAGGTCCCCCTAGTGGCCTGGCGGGGTGTTGGTGAGGAGTGGTGATGCTGCGTGCACGAGAGTGAGCTCGGGGCCCCTTTATATAGGCGGTCCGAGGTGGTTGCCGTGAACGAGGATCACCGGCGAATGATTACGGTGGCGAAGTGCTCGGTCGGGGTGGTTAGGGGATCGAGCATCATCACGGGAGTTCAATGGGTCCGTTTTGGTGCTAAACTGGCCGGGGTTTGGGTGTTAAGGGCGAGCTCGACGGAACGGGGATGGCGCGGGCCCGTCGGCGGCGGAGAGCGCGTCCCGTGCTTGCCGGCCACGGTGGATGTGCCATGGGCGTGCGCTGGTGTGCATGAGGCCACGCGGAGAGCCAGGAGGCTATGGGCGGCGCTGAACGGCGTTCTGCCGTGGTGTGTCTCCTGTCGGCCGCCACGGGAGGTCCCGACGCTGCAGAAGACGCCGGCGAGGGCGGGCCAGCGAGCTACCGACGCCAGGTAGGCTCCACGCACGCGTGTGAAGCTTCGGACAAGAGGAAGAGGCGGCGAGGAACGTGCCAAAGGCACTGTGAGCGCGTGAGAGGAACTGACGAGCGCACACGACACTGAATCTGAACTTTTCTGAATTTTTGAACAGTAACAGTGCCCGCAAGGTGTTCGACAGAATGAAAATGGCATCTAGGGATTTTTCCTTGAGCTGATACTTGGTGGAGTGGCTTCTCATTGCTCAAATAGGTTGCCTGAATTTTGGTGGAATTTTTGGAGTAGTGTAGATATGAATTTCATCAAATTTGGCAAATCTGGTCCAAACTTACAGGGACTGAATTTTGAAAAATTTGAAAATAGAAGGAGTGGATCAAGATGGCTCTGAGTTGTGGGTACAAAGGACTATCCAGGGGAGTTGGTGTGAGGTCAAAACTCAAGTGAAAAAGAGTACTTGCTTTGAAAATCACTAAGGCTCCAAATAATTTTCAGAATTGTTTTGAGAGGGAAAATAATTAGAATAAAATCCAAAACTTGTTTGGATTAGTTGGGACAGAGAACTTAGGTTGATCACAAGGTGTAGGGGAGATTTTGGAGGGTTTTACCACATGGGAACAATGCAAAGACAAGGGTGGTTCCAAGGTATGAAAATCCTCAAATTTTCATAGAGGTTCATTTTAAAAGAAAAAAAATAATTTAAACTCCCAAAAATAAATTTTGTGAGGGAACCAACAGAGAAGAAGTTTTCAAAAGATCAACCATCAAAGTTTGAAAAAAATAAAATCCTTGCCAAGGCAAAGGAAATTTTTAAGTGGAAGGTTTTTCTGAAGAAAAAAAATTAAAAAAAAACCTCTCCTCAAAAACCACAAAGTTTTTGATAAAAACCAAATAAAAATTTTGGAGTGTCACAGCACCTACCCCCTTAGGAAAAATCTCGTCCCCGAGATTTCAGCTGATCCTTAAATAGGTGTGGATGCTCAGTCCGAAGAAAATCCTCGCTTTCCCAAGTTGCTTCACTGTCGGTGTGATTGCTCCACTGGACTTTGAAAAACCTGATGGTCTTCTGTCGGGTCCTTCTTTCAGATTCCTCTAATATTCTTACGGGATGTTCTCGATAAGTGAGGTCTGGCTGCACATCAATGTTTTCATGGGATACTTGTTTCTCTGGGTTGCTTACATACTTCCTCAATTGCGAGACATGGAACACGTCGTGGACATCGGATAATTCCTCGGGTAAGTCTAGCTGGTAGGCTACAGTGCCTCTTCGTGCCACTATGCAGAATGGTCCAATGAATCTTGGTGCTAACTTTCCTTTAACCTTAAATCGTTGCAATCCTCTCATAGGGGATACTCTCAGGTATACGAACTCACCGGGTTCGAAGCTGACCCTACGATGTTTCTGATCAGAATAACTCTTCTATCGACTTTGAGCGGTCTTAAGTCGGTCTCTGATTAGCTTGATCTTTTCCTCGGCTTCTCTGAGCATGTCTAGTCCGAAGATGCGGCTGTCTCCGGTCTCTGAGCAATTTAACGGGGTACGACATCTCCGTCCGTACAAAGCCTCAAATGGTGCCATTTGTAGGCTGGCCTGGTAGCTATTGTTATACGCGAACTCGGCGTATGGCAGGCTTTCTTCCCAACTGGTTCCATATGTGAGGACACATGCTCTCAGCATGTCTTCTAAAATTTGGTTTACGCATTCAGTTTGTCCATCAGTCTGTGGATGGTATGCGGTACTAAAGGCTAGTTGGGTTCCCAGAGCCTGTTGTAAATGCTCCCAAAATCTTGAGACGAACTGAGTGCCTCTGTCGGATATTATAGTCTTCGGGACACCGTGCAGACAAACTATGCGGGATAGATAAATCCTGGCAAGCCTCTGAGTGGTGTAGGTTGTCTTCACTGGAATAAAGTGTGCCACCTTGGTCAACCTGTCAGTGATGACCCATATGGCATCATTCCCGTGTCGTGACCGAGGTAGTCCTACAATAAAATCCATCCCTATTTCGTCCCATTTCCACTCAGGTATTTTGTTAGGTTGCAGTAGTCCAGCTGGTCTCTGATGTTCAGCTTTTATGCGTTGACATGAGTCGCAACATGCAATGAAGGCGGCTATGTCCCTCTTCATACCGTGCCACCAAAATCTTTCCTGAATATCCTTATACATTTTGGTTCCTCCAGGGTGGATCGAATATGGAGTGGTGTGTGCTTCAGCTAAAATTTGCTGTTTAAGGTCTTCTATGTTTGGCACGCATAGCCTTTCTCCGTACCATAACATTCCTTCATTGTCTATGACGAATTTCGAGGCCTTGCCCATATTCAACTTTCTTTTAATTCCTTCAATGCTGGGGTGACCGGGCTGAGATTCTTTAATTTTCTCCACAAGGTTGGGTCGTATTTCCAAGTTTGATATGGTGCCTTCTGCTACCATCATCAAGTTGAGCTTGGCAAATTCTTGATGGAATTCGGGCCTCAAGCTGTGCAGATAGTTCCCGTTGGAGCTGGGGTTCCGACTCAGGGCATCGGCCACTACAATTGATTTCCCTAGATGGTAATGGATCCCAACATCATAATCCTTTACCAATTCCAACCAGCGTCGTTGCCGTAAATTTAGTTCTGGCTGCGTGAAAATATATTTGAGACTTTTGTGGTCCATATATATTTCACATCGATTCCCAAGTAAGAAATGCCTCCATTCCTTGAGTGCATGAATAATTGCTGCCATTTCTAAGTCATGAGTGGGATAATTTTCCTCATGCTTGCGAAGTTGCCTTGAAGCGTAGGCGACAACCTTGCCTTCTTGCATCAACACGCATCCGAGGCCCTTTCTGGACGCGTCACAATATACTTCAAAATTCTTGTGTATGTCGGGTACAATTAATACCGGTGCTGTTGTTAATTTCCACTTTAGCTCTTGGAAACTTTTCTCGCAGGCTTCTGTCCACTCAAATTTTTTATCTTTCTTGAGCAATTGTGTCATAGGCTTGGCTATGGTGGAAAATCCTTCAATAAATCTGCGGTAATATCCTGCCATTCCCAAGAAACTCCGTATGTCCGTTACGCTGGCTGGTGATTTCCAGTCAAGTACGCCCTTAACTTTCTCTGGGTCCACTACGATACCGTCTTGAGTCAGCACGTGGCCTAGAAAACCTACTTGTCTTAGCCAAAATTCGCACTTGCTGAACTTGGCATACAATTGGTGTTTTCTTAGCTCTCCTAGCACAATCCTGAGATGTTCTGCGTGCTCTTCTGGTGTCTTGGAGTATACCAGAATATCGTCGATGAATACCACGACGAACTTGTCCATAAACTTCATAAATACTTTGTTCATGAGGTGAACAAAATATGCTGGGGCGTTAGTTAATCCAAATGGCATCACTGTGAACTCGTACAGTCCATATCTGGAGGTGAAGGCTGTTTTGGGGATATCTTCCGTTCGTACCTTCAATTGATGGTATCCAGACCTTAAGTCAATTTTTGAGAATACTTTGGCCTGAGCGAGCTGATCAAATAAATCATTTATTCTTGGCATCGGGTATTTGTTTTTGACTGTGACCATGTTAAGTGCTCGATAGTCAATACACAATCTTAGTGTTCCATCCTTCTTTTTGGCGAATAAAATTGGTGATCCCCAAGGTGAGGAGCTGGCTCGAATGTATCCGTTTTCCAGTAATTCCTTTATTTGCTTCTTCAACTCGACCAACTCGGATGGTGCCATTCTGTATGGTTTCTTGTATATGGGGGCGGTTCCTGGTGCTAGCTCAATGCGGAATTCTATTTCTCGGTCTGGTGGCATGCCTGGAAGCTCTTTAGGGAATACATCTGGAAATTCACACACTACTGGAACCTTGTTTAGCTCAGAAACGTCCACCTTATTTAATCTCGGTTGCCGGGGTCTTCTTCCTTCCTTGGCTGATACTCTTATTGTCTTCCCTTGGTGGTGTGTGAGAATCACGGTCCTGTTGTAACAGTCGATGAAACCTTTATTGGTGGTTAGCCAATCCATTCCTAGGATGACATCCAGTCCTTTATTTTCCAATACAATAAGATTTGCGTGAAACTCCAATCCTTCGAACTCAATGACCACATTTTGACAGAAATTCTGAGAAACTTGCTGAATCCCAGGGGACTTGATGATCATGGATTTCTCCAAAGGAAGTATCGAAAATTTATTTTGCAAAGCAAAACTTTTCGAAATGAAAGAGTGAGAAGCTCCAGAATCAAACAAAACCATTGCAGGTATTGTGTTGACAGGAAACGTACCGAGTACGATATCCGGAGCATTTTGTGCCTCCTCTTTGGTTACGTGGTTCAGATGACCCTTCCTGTGGTTATTGTTGGGATTGAAATTGTTTCGCTTGGGTGCTGAATTATTGCCGCCGTTGTTCGGCTTTGGGGTTGAACTCCTTGGCTTGGGGCACTGTTTGGCATAGTGCCCTTCTTCTCCACAAGCGTAACAAGTAACGCCGGGGCGATAGGTGAATTCCTTGTCCCTTGCATGAAAATTCTTGATTGGGCGTGAGGCATTGGATGAGAATTTGTGTGTCCCACCCTTTTGAAAATTTGTCTTGCTTCGGTGATTGCGAGCGAGATTCGTCTGGTCCCTTTTTCGTTTGCGGATATCTTCCAGACTGCGTCTCTCATTTTCCAGAGTAATGGCTTTGTCCACTAGTGTTTTAAAATCAGGAAAAGTGTGCACGACTAGTTGGCATTTAAGCGCGGGCGCCAGACCGTCAAGGAATTTCTCCATCTTCTTGATTTCAGTCATACGTTCCTCATTGGCGTAGCGGGATAGTAGGGTAAATTGACTGTTGTAATCTGACACTGTCATGTTCCTTTGTTTGAGGTCATCGAATTCTCTCTTCTTGATTTTCATAATACTCTTAGGAATATGTGCACCACGGAAACCTTCCTTGAAATCATTCCAGGTTATGTCAGTTTCGTTGGGATGCATGTGCAGAAAATTCTCCCACCACGATGCGGCTGCTCCTGTGAGGTAGTGTGGAGCATATAGTACTTTCTCGAGATCTGAGCACTTTGCAATAATTAATTTCCTCTCCATATCTCGAAGCCAGTCCTCGACTTCAAGAGGCTTGTCAGTGTGAGAAAATGTTTGAGGACGTGTCTTCTGTAGTTCAGATAACTTGGAATGCTGTTGATACTGTCCATGGTGATTTCCCATGTTGATGACTTGGTTCATCATCTCCCGATGTTGTTGCTGACTCTGCTCATAAAGGCGGCACATTTGTGAAAGTGCCGATTCACTGCCCTGTTGGCTTGACTGTCCCTGAGTGAACCCGTTGTTGGGTTGCGTATCATAATTTTCCTCTGGTGGAGTTGGCATGGAGCGTGTCCAAGGACGAGACATTTTTCACTCTGGGGATATATTTTGTAAAACCCATAAGAAAAGCGGAAAGAGTCGCAAAACAAAACCATAAATGCATAAAGTTGGCAGATATAATTAAATATCCAAGCTTACTTAAGAAAAACAAATCGACTTGCGCACGGAGAAGGACTGCTCATTACATATCTTACACGCGGGCGGTAATTATACAATACATCACTCAGGATATGCGTACATAATCCTGACATGTTATTTAGGCTAGTGCACTTCTCCAGATCCTACATGATGCACAAACAGGCTACTTCTCACAACCTATGTACATATCTTACAAAGCGGTACAATACACGGCAGCTAAGCGTACTCAGGCGGAGATGTTGACGATCTCCTTTGCCCTGCCGAGGGCGAGGCGTAGCGAGGTTGGGGACTCGACTTCCTCCTTGCTAATAGGCTCCATACGTGTAGTGTTGCGCAGAGCGGGCGGAGCGGTTGCCAGGGGCGGAGCAACACGTACAGGAGTGGGCGTGAAGGTTGGTGCAGTGCGTGCTGGAGTGGGCGCAATGACCTGGTTGAATTCTTCGGTAGAAGGCAGGCGACGAGCAGGCGTAAAAGATGCTGATGACGAGACAAAAGTCAGTGGCGGAGCGATGGGTAGGAGCTCCCTCCTGTTGGCAGCACAGCCATGGACCGAGTCCATGCGGGTAGCTACGAAGTCGTCCACCAGGTTGTCGAAGGCTGCCTCCAGGGCCCGGAGATACTCAATGAGCATCTCAAAAGCCTCGTCTCGTTCTCCTCTGGCGCAGGAGTATGCATAGTGACAGGTGTAAGGCACATGGCACGGAAGATAATGGTAACGACGAGTCTTCATCACGGGAAGGACATCCCTGAGACGAGCTATCGCCTCGCGAGCTGCCATCTGCATAGCATGCCTCTCCGTAGGCATGGCTCTTCCCACGAACCGGAAGCGGCGTAACTCACCACGCCCTCCCTTGAACTGCACCGCGGCCTGGTGCATGGTCAGACTGTCGTTGACTTGGTGCTGGCAGAGTGTGAAGACTGGGCGTACGGATGGCCCCATCGCAACCTGAACGATGAAAGAAAGAAGCTTGACAAACCCATCGGGTACGTTGGCGAAGGTCTGAGACTCGCAGCTGTTGTCGGCCATCTACAAAAGTAGGCAAAAATTCTGCATGGTCAGATCATAAATTTATGCTGACTGACAGAAAATGACCACAATTGCAAAAATATAAATTAGCTCTATCATGGTAATAACCAATTAGCGATCGCACCTAGTGGCTTCCTACAGTCAGCCTAGCTCTGATACCAAGCTTGTCACGACCGGTTTTCCAATAAAAAAATATTTATTGAGAAACCAATCTTTAGAGTCCAGTATGAGAGAATTTCTCCTCACTGGTAGACAATTTCTTGATACAATAAGCCAGTAGCATATAATATATTACAGGGTTGAACTACGGTTGCTCAACCAAATTATTACAAGCACGCCAATAATTATACATAATGGCGGACATGACACAGTGGTGTGGAGACATACTACTGACTCGAGGATAGGGCGGTGGTGGAAAAACACAGCGGGGAGAGAAATACAAGACTCTAAGTCTATCATCTCATCGAGCGTCGAGGTGAGGCTCGAGGAATTTATTTGGTAGCGGAAGCGGATATAAAACAGTGACCAAATCCAGGGTCGCACGAGACTGACTGGGACTCCTCTAAGTGTCGGACTCGCTATCGAACTCTTCATCCATGAAATCGCCTTCGTCAGCATCTGGCCAAATCAACAAGCCAGTGAGTACTTTGAAAGTACTCGCAAGACAGTTCGGATGTAAGATATAACAAATGCATGCATGGATGCGTCATGAATATATTCACCAATGTTCATTCAAAATTATCATAACAAGGTAAGTAAAAGGGAAACGGCGGTAGTCCGCCTGAAATCCCAACAGAACATAAATAATTTCCGATCGGGTGTCTGAAGCGATGCCTCGAAAGGTGAACAAATAAATATAAGGAAAAAGATGCCACAGTCGGGCGTCTTAGCGACACCACATAAAGGGCTTTAAAAGAAATACCTCAGTCGGACGTCGGGGCGACGTCACAGAAAGGGCTTTAAAAGAAATGCCACAGTCGGACGTCGGGGCGACATCACAGAAAGGGCTTTAAAAGAAATGCCACAGTCGGACGTCGGGGCGACATCACAGAAAGGGCTTTAAAAGAAATGCCACAGTCGGACGTCAGGGCGACATCACAGAAAGGGCTTTAAAAGAAATGCCACAGTCAGACGTCGGGGCGACATCACAGAAAGGGCTTTAAAAGAAATGCCACAGTCGGACGTCGGGGCGACGTCACAGAAAGGGCTTTAAAAGAAATGCCACAGTCGGACGTCGGGGCGACATCACAGAAAGGGCTTTTATGGGCAGATAAATAATAATCATAATAAACTTTTAATTCATAAGAATAAAAGGGTTAGTCCACCCACAGGAATATCATTTAACCGGAATTATCACTCATGCGAAACACCGGAGTCTCTGTCATCAACACTGTCATTGTTAGGACAAGATAATACGAATTTGGACATGGAATAGATGATTTGGAGGGATATATGACTCTGCAGAGTTTGTACAAAATTATTCCCACAGCCAACGGATTTCCGTAGTCACAAAGGACTAGTTCCGTTTACGGTATTTTGGAGGAAAACACAGCTAACCAGTACACACCCATCATACCTCTCGATGCTAGGAATCACCCTAGACATCGTCCAAGAAAAACTTTTGAGACGGGGAGATCACAATCTCGAATAGCATGGGATCAAATTTATATACGCGCGCTCTAAGGGGTGCCCCCCTCTCGGTCCCAACCGGAAACACCCATGCCCCCTGACCGGATGACTGGCTTTAATCCAGGGCCATGGAACCATCATCACGGCCTCTCCTCTTTGGTGTGTACCATGAAAGCGGTTTGCAACTTACTAAACCATATTCCTTGCGGAAAACATGTGGTAGTACATGGGAGGAAATGAGAGGTATTGGACCGATATGGTTTGACGCTGAAGTCACATAGTCTGGCGTAATACTGGCATGCTACAACACTGCCATCTTACCCATCCTCATGCCAACACATGGCCATTCATATTCACATTCATCCATGTATGGATCATCGAACTCACTTACCTCATTATCACATAAAATAACGTTCATCGATATGCTTCTCAACATGCCACGAAACTAAGTGCAAAACATGCCAAGACACTCATCATATCGAAAGTTTAAACATGCTTGCCTGCTTCGGAGTAGTCGGAGCCTAGCTCGGTGAAGTTCGCGGCTCCGTCACCTCCTTCGGTATCTACGGTATAAAGAAAATATATGCGCTATCGTAAATACCAAGGAGTGCACAGAAAGTACTTCAAATAATTTTTAAATAAATCTGATAAAAAAACTAGACAAAATTTTAAAGAGAACATAAGAAGAATCAACCAAAAATACTTTTCTGCTTAAAAGTTATAAAGGTTTTTGTCCAGGGACTCATCTGTAATGAAACAGAAGTTTTCTATGGGCTAGTTTATAAAAATAGAAAGCGCTTCGGTAGCGACTACGCCAGCCCAGAGGAAAGACGTATTTTGCCCGAAGGCGCTTCCAGAAAACGGTTCGATAGAAAGGGCAGAGAGGCTGACGGTGGGGTCCCACTCGTCAGGTTCAAATGTTCAAACGGGGCGGCAGAGTTCGCCGGTGCCCGAGAGCCGCGGTGGTCACTGGCGGCGATCCACGGCGAGGCAGGGAGATCGGGGAGTACCTCCGTTCTCAGGGCGCCATTCCACGTCGATTGGTGGTGGTGGCGGTCGCCGGCGAGCACTGTGTCGACGGCGGCCCCTACTCCGGCGGACGGTGGTTCGGACGAAGATGGAGCTCGCCGGAGAGGGCTGCAAGGTTCAAATTGACGAGGGGGTTAGAGTGCTAGGTGTGGAAGAGGGCTACGGACGAGGTTTGGGCGCCGGAGATGGCCTCACCAGAGTGAATCGAGCTGGAGGCCAAGGCGGGGCGAGGCGGCCGGAGCTGGGGAAGAAGACCTCCTCGAGGTCCCCCTAGTGGCCTGGCGGGGTGTTGGTGAGGAGTGGTGATGCTGCGTGCACGAGAGTGAGCTCGGGGCCCCTTTTTATAGGCGGTCCGAGGCGGTTGCCGTGAACGAGGATCACCGGCGAGTGATTACGATGGCGCAGTGCTCGGTCGGGGTGGTTAGGGGATCGAGTGTCATCACGGGAGTTCAATGGGTCCATTTTGGTGCTAAACTGGCCGGGGTTTGGGTGTTAAGGGCGAGCTCGACGGAACGGGGATGGCGCGGGCCCGTCGGCGGCGGAGAGCGCGTCCCGTGCTTGCCGGCCACGGTGGCTGTGCCACGGGCGTGCGCTGGCGTGCATGAGGCCACGCGGAGAGCCAAGAGGCTTTGGGCGGCGCTGAACGGTGTTCTGCCGTGGTGTGTCTCCTGTCGGCCGCCACGGGAGGTCCCGACGCTGCAGAAGACGCCGGTGAGGGCGGGCCAGCGAGCTACCGACGCCAGGTAGGCTCCACGCACGCGTGTGAAGCTTTGGACAAGAGGAAGAGGCGGCGAGGAACGTGCCAAAGGCACTATGAGCGCGTGAGAGGAACTGACGAGCGCACACGACACTGAATCTGAACTTTTCTGAATTTTTGAACAGTAACAGTGCCCGCAAGGTGTTCGACAGAATGAAAATGGCATCTAGGGATTTTTCCTTGAGCTGATACTTGGTGGAGTGGCTTCTCATTGCTCAAATAGGTTGCCTGAATTTTGGTGGAATTTTTGGAGTAGTGTAGATATGAATTTCATCAAATTTGGCAAATCTGGTCCAAACTTACAGGGACTGAATTTTGAAAAATTTGAAAATAGAAGGAGTGGATCAAGATGGTTCTGAGTTGTGGGTACAAAGGACTATCCAGGGGAGTTGGTGTGAGGTCAAAACTCAAGTGAAAAAGAGTACTTGCTTTGAAAATCACTAAGGTTCCAAATAATTTTCAGAATTGTTTTGAGAGGGAAAATAATTAGAATAAAATCCAAAACTTGTTTGGATTAGTTGGGACAGAGAACTTAGGTTGATCACAAGGTGTAGGGGAGATTTTGGAGGGTTTTACCACATGGGAACAATGCAAAGACAAGGGTGGTTCCAAGGTATGAAAATCCTCAAATTTTCACAGAGCTTCATTTTAAAAGAAAAAAAATAATTTAAACTCCCAAAAAGAAATTTTGAGAGGGAACCAACAGAGAAGAAGTTTTCAAAAGATCAACCATCAAAGTTTGAAAAAAATAAAATCCTTGCCAAGGCAAAGGAAATTTTTAAGTGGAAGGTTTTTCTGAAAAAAAAATTAAAAAAAAAACCTCTCCTCAAAAACCACAAAGTTTTTGATAAAAACCAAATAAAATTTTTGGAGTGTCACACCTTTTACTATGTGATGGCAGCAAATCTAATCCTGGACATACTCTGTTGACTTGTCCACCAGCCACCACTTTCTATCCTTTTTTCAACCAATAATAGATATGTTCCTTATCCAGTTTGTATTGTGTTTTCCCATTATTTCCCTTTTCAACCAAGAGACCGGTTGGGTATCCGGTCTCTACTACTTTCACCATATTATTTCCTCTTTGAATCAAGTCCTAGATTCATGCTACAACTTTCCCCCCTTTCTTCGTCGTTTGAACAAAGCCCTAGATTCGAATGCATGAAGTAGCTTTACCTCTAATAATACTAAAAATTTAGGTGCCTTTGGAAGAGCTGATGGGAGTAGAAAAAGATGCACATGCAGACACGTGAGGAGCTGGGGCAGTAGAGCAAGGCCACTTTTGAGGAACTTATACCTGAGGGTCGCCGGGATGTCGGCGGCGGCAGGTCGGATCTGCGGACAATACGGCAGGGAGGAAGAAGGGTCGGAGGACCTCCTGAGCCGGCGCTATGTCGGAGAGAACGGCACGGGCAGAGGATCGGGCCCCTCCGGCAGCTGTGGGTTTCCTCCCTCGGCGGCGATGACCGCGTGAACGATGCACCTTTTAGTCCTCTACACACACCGGCTGAAGGGATCCGGCCGGATCTATGACCAGCGGTGAGCAGAGAGAAAATGTCGCTACCGCTGTCTTGTTTATATCTGGAGAGGATGAGAGAATGAAGAGAGCAACCCTAGTAAAGCGAGCGCTCAGGCCCCTGCGTCCATACATAGTGGAGTGATTATCTTTTTTCTCTCCACAATAAGCGTTTCAATTTGTGTACGTGGCATTAAAGAAAAGAAACTCTCTATTTAAGGTGACTACTCTACGACTCCTACTTACTACTACTACAGTACTACCTCCGTCCTAGTTTATAGGTCCCTTTTATAGTTTGTGCCAAATTTTGACTAAAGATTTAACTAACAAAATGTTAATGCATGTCAAGAAAAATTATCTCATTGGATTCGTATTTGAACATAGTTTTGAAAAATATAATGTTTGGTGACATGCATGAACATTTTCTTAGTTTAGTCTATGGTCAAAATTTGGCATGAAATACAATGGGGACCAATAAACCCGGACATAGGTAGTATTGTTCACTTGTGCTCCCCGCCCCTCCATTCATTTAACAACCCCACTGGTGAATAAACATACAGTAAGTACTGTGTTTATATAGAACAAACAAGCTCGAACTATTTTCGCGTAGTTAAAAGTTGAGGGCGGGGCTTTTCCCGGGCAGTACGCGTGACAGTTTTCGGGTAGGCGGTTTGACAGAGAGGCGAGGAGGGTGAGCGAGTGGGGCTGTGCGATTTGACAGCGCATTACTGCTGGAAAGACTTGTGATATGACCACTCACTATAGTCATGAATTATTGGCGCTCCGACTGGGGTGATGCCCCCCTTCCATTCCGCGCTCTAATCTGGTGCATGACACGTCGACCCGGATGCTGGCTCTCCCACATGTCGGAGTAGTAAGAAGGAGCAAAGAATGATGCGATGTATACTAGTACTATACTACTCCCTCCGTTCCTAAATATAAGTCTTTGGAGAGATTTCACTATGGACCACATACGGAGAAAAATGAGCGAATCTACACATAAAATGCATCTATATACATCCCTATGTGGTCCACAATGAAATATCTACGAAGACTTATATTTAGGAACGGAGGGAGTACTACTCAGGTTGGAGGAGTGAGAACCACGGCAGCCCAGTGAAGCAGCAGTAGAAAACAATAATGTGGTGATATGGCCATAAAAAACAATGTGCTGCGGTCCACACTGTAGTATGTACAGTAACACTCCTCTTTGTTTGGATCCCTAAGTTAGAGCTAGTTTGGGTTGAAATAGCCTCAAATTATTGAAACAAGAGGGGTTAGTTTGAGCTAGTTTGCTCTAACCCAGCTCAAAAAACTAGCCCGGTGGAGAGGTTCTAATTGGGTTAGTTATCCTGGGCCCACTAAAAGAGAACTAAAAAAATCTCACCTGCCCGCACCAGATCGCTCCCCTAAAAAAATCTCACCTGCCCGCACCAGATCGCCCCCCCCCTCTCGCACGACTCCTCTCTGTTCCCCATAGGGCCGGCCGCCCAAGCGTCGCTCGCCCTCTCTCTCCTCCGGCCGCCCTCTCCTTTCGGCCTCCGCCGCCCTACTCCGGCTACCCTCTCCCTCCGACCTTCGAAGGTCACCCCGCTCCCCCTTCACCAGTCATTTTTCTCCCTCTGTCATGCGCGGCGGCGGCGCATCTACCAGGGAGGTCGTGATAGGGGTGAGTTTGTTCGTTCCTTCTCTGTCTCACGGCCATATCATTGATCTTGCTTGCTCTAGCGCTAATTCTGATTTTGAAAAGTAGATCCTGATCAAACTTGCTATAGATTTATGGTGCACGCATGGAATTGTTTGATGCTGCTTGAGGAGGTAATAAATCTTTCTAGAGGCCCAAAGATTTAGGTCACCTTTCTAGGTATTTCAATTTCAGGCTTGCATTATTTGTAGAGGCCCAAAGATTCAGTTCACCTTTCTTGGTATTTCAATTTCAGGCTTGCATTGTTTCTAGAGGCCCAAAGATTCAGTTCATCTTTCTAGGTATTTGATTTTCAGGCTTGCATTATTTCTAGAGGCCCAAAGATTCAGTTCACCTTTCTAGGTATTTCATTTTCAGGCTTGCATTATTTCTAGAGGCCCAAAGATTCAGTTCACCTTTCTAGATATTTCAGTTTCAGGCTTGCATTATTTCTAGAGGCCCAAAGATTCAGTTCACCTTTCTAGGTATTTAAGTTTCAGGCTTGCATTATTTCTAGAGGCCCAAAGATTCAGTTCACCTTTCTAGGTATTTCAGTTTCAGGCTTGCATTATTACTAGAGGCCCAAAGATTCAGTTCACCTTTCTAGGTATTTTAGTTACAGGCTTGCATTATTTATAGAGGCCCAAAGATTAAGTTCCAAGTCGGCGGCAAGCGGCCCTGCTACCCATGCCGGTGTCGACCTCAACTCGCAAGGGCCGGCGTCGGAGGGGTTCCGGGGGCTTGGGCTCTACAGAGCCTTCCTCCAGAGTGACGATGGCGAGCTCCTCCCTCTGTGCGTGAGGGGCTCCGGGCTCCCTCCCTATCATGAACAACTTCCGTGATGAGTTAGCTCATTCTTTGTTTCATGAAGTGTTTTTTTATTTTGTGAAGCTTGATTGACGACTTGTATGTTTAAGTGGGATATCTCATTTGTATGGACAAAGTAAAAATTATCATGTTTTGCATGCTTGATTGTATAGATGGTTCGTTTATGTCAATTGTGAGTGGGAGGAGGCCACACAAGAGCCGGCTGTTGGAAATATGCCCTAGAGGCAATAATAAATTAGTTATTATTATTATATTTCCTTGTTCATGATAATCGTTTATTATCCATGCTATAATTGTATTGATAGGAAACTCAGATACATGTGTGGGTACATAGACAACACCAAGTCCCTAGTAAGCCTCTAGATGACTAGCTCGTTGATCAATAGATGGTTACGGTTTCCTGACCATGGACATTGGATGTCGTTGATAACGGGATCACATCATTAGGAGAATGATGTGATGGACAAGACCCAATCCTAAGCCTAGCACAAAGATCGTGTAGTTCGTATGCTAAAGCTTTTCTAATGTCAAGTATCATTTCCTTAGACCATGAGATTTTGCAACTCTCGGATACCGTAGGAATGCTTTGGGTGTACCAAATGTCACAACGTAACTGGGTGGCTATAAAGGTGCACTACAGGTATCTCCAAAAGTGTCTGTTGGGTTGGCACGAATCGAGACTGGGATTTGTCACTACGGTTGACGGAAAGGTATCTCTGGGCCCACTCGATAGGACATCATCATAATGTGCACAATGTGACCAAGGGGTTGATCACGGGATGATGTGTTACGGAACGAGTAAAGAGACTTGCCCGTAACGAGATTGAACAAGGTATCGGCATACCGACGATCGAATCTCGGGCAAGTACAATACCGCTAGACAAAGGGAATTGCATACGGGATTGCTTGAATCCTTGACATCGTGGTTCATTCGATGAGATCATCGTGGAACATGTGGGAGCCAACATGGGTATCCAGATCCCGCTGTTGGTTATTGGCCAGAGAGTTGTCTCGGTCATGTCTGCATGATTCCCGAACCCGTAGGGTCTACACACTTAAGGTTCGGTGACGCTAGAGTTGTTATGGGAATTGGTGTGCAGTTACCGAATGTGTTTCGGAACACCGGATGAGATCCCGGACGTCACGAGGAGTTCCGGAATGGTCCGGAGGTAAAGATTTATATATGGGAAGTCCTATTTTGGCCACCGGAAAATGTTTGGGATTTTTCGGTATTGTACCGGGAAGGTTCTAGAAGGTTCCGGAGTGGGGCCCACCAGCATGGGGGGACCCACATGAACGTGGGTAGTGGGGGCAAGGCCCCACACCCTTGGTCAAGGCGCACCAAGATCCCCCCTTAGAAGGAATAAGATCATATCCCGAAGGGATAAGATCAAGATCCCTAAAAGGGGGGAATAACAATCGGTGGGGAAGGAAATGATGGGATTTCTTTCCTCCCACCTTTGCCAACACCCCAATGGACTTGGAGGGCAAGAAACCAGCCCCCTCCACCCCTATATATAGTGGGGAGGCGCATGGGAGCTTCACCCTTGCCCCTGGCGCAGCCCTCTCCCTCCCCGACACCTCCGTAGTAGTAGTAGTGCTTGGCGAAGCCCTGCCGGAGAACTGCAAGCTCCACCACCACGCCGTCGTGCTGCCGGAGCTCTCCCTCAACTTCTCCTCTCCCCTTGCTGGATCAAAAAGGAGGAGACGTCCTCGGGCTGTACGTGTGTTGAACGCGGAGGTGCCGTCCGTTCGGCACTAGGATCTCCGGTGATTTGGATCACGATGAGTACGACTCCTTCAACCCCGTTCTCTTGAACACTTCCGCTTAGCGATCTACAAGGGTATGTAGATGCACTCCCCTCTCTCTCGTTGCTAGTTTCTCCATAGATAGATCTTGGTGACTCGTGGGAAATTTTTGAATTTCTGCTACGTTCCCCAACACCGGCCACACCAAGAGGGTGCTTGGATCCAAGGGACTTATTTTAGTCTGACTAAAAATAGGGTCCAAAGTAGTCAAATGATTGAGATAGAGCATTTATTGTCCATACACCTCTTTGGTTTAGAGTTAGTTCAGGGTTGGAATCTAACTCTAACCTCTAACTGAGTTAGAGTTCTCCTCGTCTCGGTTCATCGCCATCATACTTTCCCCATTCCTGTGTTTTCAGTATCCTGCAAATCAAAGAGGCCCTTTTTCGAGAAAAATCAAAGAGGCCCTTAGACTGGTTTAGGTCCCGTCATTTTTTATAAACGTGTTATGTCCAAAATTTAATCAACGTGCTCCGGTTTCCAAGAAAATAATCCGGTTTCATGTAGAAATTCATTGATTTATTTATTCTTCTGTGGGGGGTTTGCATGTAATTCATGAGGTCTGAAATGTAAAGTACCCCGGCATATGCTCCGAGTCGTGCATGCACTATGAACCAGATGCTCTATGTCCGACATGTCGGCGAATGGGAGCACGTGGAAATAGCCTAGGAGTACATATAGGAGGATAAATGCATGAAAAACATGTACTGTGAAGCGTAGCCGCGGTTCGAAAAGTAGACCTAAAGTGATGACAGCTATAGGTCGCACGCACCCAACTAGTGGTACTAGACATACGACTAATTTTTCCCTCAAAAAAAGAGGCACGAGTGCTTAGTACTCCTATTCTGTAAACACGAGTCCCATCTGACAACAGCGTCCGTGCTACAGCTAGCCCTCCTCCCTCGTTTCTCTCTTCTACTCTGTAAGAGCATGGTTAATAATATAGCCAGCTGCTGGCTATATGATGTTGCCATGTCACATATAGTCAAGTTTATAGCCAACAAGTACAATAGCTAGATATAAATATGCACATATAGCCAGAATTCGTTGACCTACATTTATTTACTTGCTGGAATCTTCAGAAAGACTTATATTTGGGAACGGAGGGAGTACTATACTAATAAAACATTAAGGCCATGAGGCGATGAAGTGCTGGTTACAAGAGGCAAGAAGAGATGCATCCATTGACGACGTCCACCTCCTCGACTCAGGGCGCCGGCCCACTGAACGGCGCCTAAGTAGCAGTGGCTTCCGTGGCCAGGTCGACGTGCTTCTGAACAATGGCTTCCAAAGATTCCAGCCGCTGGAAGAAGGCCAACGTCTTTCTGTCCTTGCTTGCCTTGTAGTTTCCTATGTAGACGATTTCCTCATAGATGTGGATGTGCAGGTCGAAGGTTTCTTGCATGGCGAGGCGCTGCGCGGCGAGCGCGGCCTCGAGGTGCACATTCTTCGTCGCGACCTCCGGTACCTGCAGGGCCACCAGGGTTTGAAAGAGTTCGTCACCATCTAGGCCGATGAGGGTGGCAGGCAATCAGGAGCCTGGGCGCGCGGGCTGGAGCAGTACGGCAAGGTCGTCTGCGCGCTTCTTGATGGTGGTGAACTTGCGGATGGAGTTGACCATCATGTCGTCCATGCGAGAGGCGAAGCCGGTGTCGGCGAGGGCTACGATGCCTGCGGTCGCCAGCATCGTCTGGAAATGCTGCGCGGTGCGGGGCTGCAGGTTGGTGCCTTGGATGATTTGGCACAGCCGACTGCTGCTCGCGTCCATCGCCTCCATAGGTGCTTGTGGCTTCTAGTCACTTGGTCTTGGATTGGAGTGAGCAGTGTTGTGCAGAGACTTGGGAGTAGATGGATTGGAGTGGTGGGGCGCCTTTATTATATGAGAGTCCAAACTCTGTTGCATTCACATCATGCTGGCTCTAGTCTGCTTCTCCAATTAATTCCCTCTGCATGTAATTGAGGATGCATCATTGATCGTTCAACGTCTCGGGAACCGCTACCCTCTTCCTCCTTGGCATTCTAGCACCTATGGACCCGTCGACGACGAGGTGCCTATGGTGACTTCGTAAGTTTCAAGATGATACTTAGTGTCGTGCATGTGTGCGTTCATAGGGGTGAGTGTATGCACGTGTATATGAGTGCTTGCGTCTGTACTGTGTAAAAACGTAAATGCGTGTCAAAAAGAGACTAGTCAGCATACTCAATATTGTGCACCTTGGAGAGGAAAACGATAGAACTAGTACGTATTTATTTACGGTGCAGATTCACTCATTTTGCTCCATATGTACTCCGTCTCGGTGTAGTATAGTCACTTGTTGAAATCTCTAGAAGGGCAAATACTCCTTTTTGGTTTACAGGGCTATACTAGCAAGTAGTTGTACGTACTAATACAATAGTGGGCTCACATAGCAATTTTGTCTCATGCAAGAGCCTGGCTATATGCGTGCTCCAATGTTCGCAACTGCAACATTCGGTTTGCGCTTGGCTCTTCGCCTCTTCGAGAAGACGAACAATGATGTTACTACTACTGCTTCTACAGTGTCGAATCCACTGCTGCATGTCCGTCCACCACGAGCGGGACGGATAGCTTGTTGTAGAAGTACTACTAAGCAAAAGCATGTCCTCATTTGTGAGCAACAGCGTGCATGGGCGAGGGAGAAGGTGTGTAGTAAAATCAAGCTTCTCCTCATTCTACGAGTTGACGCGACACATCATAGCACTGGCCCCACATGCTTGCCTCTAAACTTGGCTGAAAGACCCGCAGTGTACAATATATTTGCTGCAACCTCTAACATTTACCCACCACAAATTAAAATATATGTGGCCGTATGCATCATTCTGATGCAGAGGCCGGGGAGTCCCCCCTTTTCTAAAAAAACAAATTAAAATATATATATTCCTGTCTTGACCAGATGAGCGTGAAAACTACAATCACCAGGGTGACAGGTAGGGCTAGAAGACTATTTTAATTTAAAAAAACTTCGAGACGGCCACATAGCATGGAGCCGACCCCAACGATTTTAAGCTTACAGGCACGGTACACGCTATCTAGACTACTCTACACATGAAACTGCCACGCGAGCGTCCGGGCTGCGCTTGGCTCTTCGCCTCTTCGGGAAGTCGAACAATGATGGTGTACTATTGCACTGGAGGAGTACTACAGTACGCTTCTGGCCATCTGACACCGATTGAACTGCTGCATGTCCACCGCGTGCGGGAGGGAGAGCGTGTAGCGAAAGCTTCTCCTAGTCTTGCCAGCCACCACGCTCATGGGCGAGGGAGGGACGCTCCTGTCTTTGCGTGTATGACAGGTGGGCCTGACAGGTGTGTGGCCAACCTGTCATACAGCCAAAGGCAGGTGCAGTTAAGTCCGCGAGGGAGAGGATAATCAAACTTCTCGTTGATGTACGAGTTGACGCGACACATCAAAGCACTGCACTCGATATATTTCAATAATTTAGGGTTACCAATGCATTAATTACAACGCATGCATGCATGCCATGACTCTCCTTTTGATACTTGCATGTGTTGATTTAATGCACCTTGAAGTAGTACTCCCTCCAATTCCTTTTACTTTGCGTATAACTTTTTCTTGTTTTTCTCAGATTAGTCTACGCGTCCGCGTTGGTTTCCATCTGTGCCCCCGCTCGATTAGTTCTTCCCCCATTAATCACGCCAGTTTCCAAAGCAGAAAATGGCTACAGGCAAACGCGTGCAGCGCCGGATGCGGCTTGACCGCCTGGGGAAGCCAACTCAAGCGAAAAGGAAGGAGGACTAGCCAACCATTGCATGCGCATTTACTGTCGATATTTATGCAGCTTACTCATGTGTAGGGGCAAATTTGTCCAGAAAACTCAAACTACTGCCTTCCTTGGTATGCAGGAGGACAGTTATGCGAAGAGTATAAAATATGTGATGGTAAAGCTTTGTAATGCCCCGGCCCAAGTGAGAGATGGTTGTGCACGAGGAGGGCGAGATCATGCAGACGGAACAGGAACCGACGAGGGAGCTCACTAAGGTCTCGATGGACCTCACCGTGCTCCGCTGCCCCTTGTGCCTCTGCCCCTTGACGCCTCCAGTGTATGAGGTTCGAATACACCTTGTCCATTCGGCTGATTGAGCAAGGTGCAGGTTTCTTGATTGATGTGCTGTTCGATTGATTTCCGTAGTGCAAGGGAGGGCACCTGGCCTACGCGGACTGCCGTGTCGAGCGCCCCGGGAACCAGCGGCAGTGCCAGAAGTGCGAGCGCGGCGGTGGCTTCCACGTGCGGAACACGGCAGTGGACGCCGTCGTTTCGTCGCTGAGGGTGGAGTGCCCGCATGAAGGCTGTGGGCTCTACGTCACTTACCACAAGCTCGCCGATCACCAGAGCATGTGTCCGCTCGCGCCCTGCAAATGCCCCGTGCCTGTCTGTGGCTACGAAGGCCCGCCGCCGGCGCTCTACCACCACATCAGCAACGCGCATCCCATGCCCATGCATAGGATCCAGTACGGCAAGGTGCTCCAGCTGCAAGTGCCACTGTCCGAGCCATGGCTCTTGCTGTTCGCGGAGGAGGACCGCCGCACGTTTTTCTTGGTCGGCGGCGTGCTCGACATCGGTGCGCCTATCGCCGTGTCGGTCGTCTGCATCAGAGCAGGGGCGTCCCCACTGTCGCACTACTGGGCCAAGCTGTGGGAAAACGGCCCGCCGGGGGAGCCCAAAGGCACGACCGATGCTGTCGAGGTGGAAATGGAGGTGACAAGCAGCAAGGATCCCCGTGACATTGACGTGCAGGAGCTGACCTTCTTGACAGTTCCGCCCAAGCTGCTGGCCGGGGCTAAGCTTGTGTCCCTCCACATTCAGATTGACAAGCTCACATCCTAAATGTTTCGACAGTGCCTTCTGTTTATCTTAGTAATATGCTAATATAGGGATTACCTTGGTCTACTTTAGCTTAAGAAATGGTGGGTTTTAGTGGCGATGCAGCAATTACTTCGACATCAAATCAGTAATTTCCAACAGTCGAACGTATATTTTGTGTCTATTGGATATAAAGTTCCTTTGGGTAAGAAGTACTACTTGTCATCAAAATGGATAAAAGGAGATGTATGTAGACGTATTTTAGTTCTAGATACGTCCCTTTTTATCCATTTTGATGACAAGCACTCCCTCCATTCCACAATGCATGCCTTCCATTTGTCAAAATATAGATGTATCTAGACATGTTTTAGTATTTAGGTACATCCATGATAGAGCCAATCGGATGGTTGAGAACACTATAATTCGTAGCTACAGATGCGTGTGTGACTCCCAGATGCAGAGGCCGGGGGTCATCATCCTCCTTTTCGAGAAAAAACAGACGTGTGTGCGAGAGGACAAGTGCGTGCGTGCACCTCTTCTCTTCCTGTATAACGTACTACTAAACTCAGAGTACAAGTTTTTGTGGGTGGCACGATGGTGCGTGCGAGAAGTCCCGAGAGATAGGTTTAATGCGTCTAAAAAAAGGACTAGCCTAGAGCTCGCCACGCGGGTATTTATAAATTTTGAGCTTGCGTCTCGTCACATTCCAAATTACTCCATGCTATATTGCAGACCTGTTCACACTGATCACAACCTAAACGGTTTCCCACTTAGGAGCGTATTAGTACCACGCTATATTGAATTCCAAACCTGTTCACACCGATCACAACCTAAATGGTTTCCCACTTAGGAGCGTATTAGTACTCAGTTATAAATACTAGTATGCCAAGATGACTGCACATTCCTCCTCAACTCCTCATCCACAAAAACAAACAAGTCATTCAACATCCTTCCCTTGCGTCTGCCATGGCCAGCGTGAGTTCTGGGTCGAGAGATTGCCAGCAGGGAGAGGCGAGCATGGAAGCGGAAGCACGAGAGATGTCCCGCCTTGCTGCGAGAGCAGCCGACATGTCCCGCCGCATGGAAGTAGCAGCACAGAGGTCCTGCCGCGTCACTGAAGCAGCACGGAGGTCCCGCCGCACCGTCGATGCAGCAGACTGGTCCGGCCGCGCCGCGAAAGCAGCAGATATGTCCCGCCGCGCCACGAATGCAGCAGAGATATCCCGCTGCGCCGCGGCGGCCTGGGAAAATTTCTCGCGGGCAGGTGACGACTGTTACAGGCGCATGCATGCGATCGTCCATAGCCAGATGGATCAGATCTCCGGCTTGGCGAGGTTGCAGGACGACGTGAAAGCCTCGTTTGAATAGGCTATCGGCATCATACGACAACTAAGGGAGGGCAATGAGAGGCTCCGGGCCGAGCGCGACCTGACGAGGGAGAAGATTGTCCGAAGTGCAGACCAGCAGAAGGTGACTAGTGCCTTGTTGAAGAGGATCGGCGTCATCGTCAAGAAACTTATGGACGAGAATGACATGCTCCGCAACGAGCGCCAAAGGCTGGTGGAGGAATCCGTGGATGTTCTCAAGCAGCATCTTGAGGACACGAAAGAGCTCATCGCCGCTCGCCGTGGAGACTAGTTCCCGCGGCCCGCAGCAACGCATCAAGAAAGTAGAGATCAGCGAGCCAGATCCTTGTCTTCCTTCTTCTTTTGCCCTTGTGTATTTCGGGCGTAGCCGCATGTGGCTTTTTAATTATCTTTCTGATTATGTAAGACAATTAATCGTCCTTATCTTTCTGTGGAAGATCAATGTTGCAAGGCTGGAATGAAGAAAACGCTTGCTGTGGCGACCCTGGCGTTATTGTTCTTCTAGTTGCTGCTGGGCTTCCTTCAGTTTCCTGGTGTATTTTGATGTAATAATCGGTTTAGGATGTGGATTGTGTCGTCGGTTGTGAAATGTTGGGTTCTAGCGCGGATGTTTGGCCTTCACTGGCCTCTTGGGATGTTGCGATTTCAATCTGGTACTCCCTCCGTCTCATAATGTAAGACGTTTTTTAACACTATAATAGTGTCAAAAAGCATCTTATATTATGGGATGGGGGGAGTAGCTTTTAGTCCTTTGTGTTAGGCTGGAGTTCTGCTGAACTTCTTGTGAATTGTGGTGGTTTTCAGTAATGAAAATCGGAAGGGGCAAGCCCTTCTTTGATAAAAAAATCGTCCTTATATATTCATCAGTCTTGCTATAAGTCGCAGTAGATGCTATATAGGTCCGTCGGATCTTACATCAAGATCCGTACTATCAGATTTTATTTTTTTCTCTCTTAAATCTCAGTCGAGTGAGACATAGCCACACCATTAAACAGAGGCTCGGGCGCCATTAATGGAGACCTTGGGAGAGAGGTGGACGGTAGATGGAGGTCAAAGGGCTCTCCTCCCGATAAGCACGCGCAGGAGTCTGATCGCACGCTTCTCGTACTCAAATAGCTACCCTGCACGGCGCCTCCTAGCTAATAAAAAATGGAACGCGTGGCGGCACGTAAATGGTCCTAGTAAGTAGAACGCCCACGGTTTCAATAATACTTGTGTTTCCGATTGTAACATGACATCACTTGTTCCAAAATGACTTTGTTGATTGTTAATGTGTGCGCCTTCGCAAATCGGACTGCAAATTTACCACAGCATGTTGGTGCCATGTCATGGTACCAAGCCAAGTTTCATTATTTTCATGCGTGTTTTGGATTTATAGGAATTAAAAAACTAAGTTTCTCAATGTTTCCAACCCAGCCACGACGCCCAGAATTTTGAATTTCATTCCCATTTCTTGCATGGAACCTAGAAATTTACCCGAGGACACACATGTGATTTTTCAACCAACTTTGGTGCACTGGAACATGTGCTTGTATTTCAAATTTGAATTATGCACACAAAGGTGACACGTTCCCTCCCAGAACCACGAGCCTTCTTGAGAGAAGCTCCGATTTGCAAGAAGCTTATACCAAAATTTGTTCCTATTTGGCCAATTTTTTTACCAGGGCATGGTACTACCATGACATGACACCATGCCAAGTTTCATGATTTTAAAACCAAGTTTCTCAATGTTCTTGACCGAGCCACGATGCCCAGATGTTTGAATCTTATTCTCATTTTTTGCATGGGAGTAGAAATTCACCCGAGGACACAAATGTGATTTTCAACCAACTTTGCTGCACGGGATCACGTGCTTGTAGTTCAAATTTGAATTATGCACATTAAATGACCAAAAACTCAATTAATGTGTAAATAAGGCCAAACGAAGCCGGAATAATTCCAAAACTTAATAGGGCACTCATGTAGTTCTATGTTGCCTTTGTAAATAAACTCAAGGGGGACAATGTATATCGTTTCGCACTCAAAGGTGACACATTCCCTCTCAGAACCACGAGCCTTCTTGAGAGAAGCTTCGGTTTGCAAGAAGCTTATACCAAAATCTGTTCCTATTCGACCATTTTTTTACCACAACATGGTAGTACCATGATATGACATCCATACCAAGTTTCATGATTTTCAGACGTGTTTTGAATTTACAAGAATTTTAAAACCAAGTTTCTTAATGTTCTCGACCGAGCCACGA
Organism: Triticum aestivum; assembly: GCF_018294505.1. Lineage (NCBI taxonomy): Eukaryota > Viridiplantae > Streptophyta > Magnoliopsida > Poales > Poaceae > Triticum > Triticum aestivum. Next base: position 123,774,935 of record NC_057798.1, read on the forward strand.
TGCCCAGATGTTTTAGTTTTATTCTCATTTCTTGCATGGGACCTAGAAATTCACCCGAGGACACAAATGTGATTTTTCAACCAACTTTGGTGCACGAGAGCATGTGCTTGTAGTTCAAATTTGACTTATGCACATTAAATGACCAGAAACTCAATTAATGTATAAAAACGACAAACAAACCCAGAATAATTCCAAAATTTAACATGGCACTAATGTAGTTCTATGTTGCCTTTGTTAAGAAACTCAAGGGCGGGGGGGGTGGCACGTTCCCTCTTAGAACCACGAGCTTCCAAATCGGCCCAATTTTTTACCACAACATGTTAGTGCCATGACATGACACCATGCCAAGTTTCATTACATGAATTTAAAATCTAAGTTTCTCGATGTTCTCGGCAGAGTCATGACACCCAGATGTTTGAATTTCATTCTCATTTCTTCCATGGGACCTAGAAATTCAACCAAGGACAGACATGTGATTTTCAACCCACTTTGGTGCACCGGAGCATGTGCATGCAATTCATATTTAGATTATGCACATTAAAAGTCCAAAAACTCAATTAATGTATAAAAAGGCCAAATGAACCCGAAACAATTCCAAAATTTATCAGGGCACTCATATAGTTCTATGTTGCCTCTATAAATAAAATCAGGGGGGAGGCAGCGTATATCGTTTCGCATACAAAGGTGACACGTTCCCTCTCGGAACCACGAGGCTTGTTGAGAGAATCTCCGGTTTTGCAAGAGGCTTATACCAAAACTTGTCCCAATTCAGCCAAAAATTATACGTATGGAAACAGGGTTTAGATTATCCCGAACATCTCGCTACCTAGACCAATAATGTACTATGATTTGAATTCAACATAAAATGGATACAGATATTTGAATTGGAGAGCATATGGTACATGTAGTTCATAGTGAAATATGATTACTGCTATATGCATGTCTTTTTGTTATCAAGATAATATTTAAATTATTGTATAACTTGACAACAATCGTATTCAAATAAGGAAAATTGATTCAAATTTAGTCCATGTGGTAGACGACAATATATATGTTCACATGGTGGAGTAAAATGTTCATATATGATGGAAGATCAAAATGTATGACTACATCAATTATAAACCGCAAGGTCACCTAATGATATATTCAAATTCAACATAACGTGGATTCAAAAATTGAAATTCAAGATCATGGCATTTGTAATCATATAAAAAGGGACATTACTCTTTCTTTGGTGGGAATTGATTTGTTTTTTGTTGTTGTTGAGGGAAGTGCGAATCGATTTGGTACTGTGCAGGGTAATCATGTTCTCCCGATTTTTTTTACATTTTTCTTGTAGTTTTTTCAATGGCATCTATAGCAATATAGTAAAAGGGGACATGACTCTCTTGTGTCTTGTATGATTTTTTTTACACGTTAAGTTTGTTCTGCCGAACAAGGAATCCGCACCTTGTTATCCCGAAATTTTCAAGCTCGAGTATCTTTTGTCTCACCTGCTTTGAAACTCCCGCTTCTTCAACCGGCGCCGCGCCTTGTTATCCCGAAATTTGAACTCCCTCCTCATCCGAAATCGCTCTCGCAGCCCAGACATGCGAAATCCCCCTTCTACCCCTCAGCCGGAAATGAAGCTCCACATCGCGGTGTCAAAACTGGTGGGAGTACGCTGGTAACTTACCCTACATTTCGGACAAGCGCGTCCCTAAGCTTGCCCCCCCTCCCCCTTCCCCCCCCCCCCATCCGTACATCGAGGCCGCCAAAACCCGCGAAACCCCACGCTCCTCCGTCGGCCTCCCGATCGCCGCCCAGCCAAAGACTCTTCCCTGACTACGTCGTCCACCACAACAACTCGCCGTCCCTCATCCACCGCACCGGATGAGGATCCGTTGTCGATCTTGTTGTCCCGCCGGATCAGCCGCCCCGTCCTCCACCTCCAAGGAGCTGCCCCGATGTTCGCCTCGTCTATCGCGCCACCTCAATCCCCACAACGCCATCTTGACCTGCCCCACCGGAACCACAACACCCTCACCAATTCCTCCGATGAAGCCGAGGCCAACTCGGCGCCACCAAGGAGGTTCTGCACTCACCGCTGCATTTTATCTTTTATTCGATCTCACGGGGCTGCCGATGCTCGATACTGAGTAGACATGGCATCTCCATCAACGGCGCCGTCACCAGCCACATCATCCACGGCGTCTCTCCCCCATGTCGTTGCTTCCTCGGCGGCGACTTCCACAACGACACTAGCTTCAGCTGCTCCGGCTCTCGCTCGCGATGCGGCTCTGTTCTTGATGTCGGTCGCGCTGCTGCACTGCTCCTGCTTTCGTTCGTGCTGCTGCTCTGCTCTTGCTCTCGCTTGCGCTGCTGCTGCTGCTACACGACCTCCGGCAGCTACAGGAGTTGATGCTTTAGCACTCGCTCGCGGTGCTACTGCACGACTTGCTCTCTGCTAGTGCATTCCCTGCTTGAGCGTCTGCTGATTTAGATCACTGCTTCTCTGCTACTAGTGCTCGAACGCCCTAAACATCTATTGCAATGCTCTGTTACTAGTTCAATCAGTTTCGACAGTAAAATTAAGTTTTGACTGTGAAGTTCATTTTCTTTAGTTAAGTTCAGAGTGAACAATACTTACAGCATCTGTCGGAGTGGCCGTGGCGCGGCTGATGCGTTTTACATATAGCACTTTTTGGTGATGTATTTTACATCATCTATTGCAGATGATATTAGGGTCCCACTTCAGATTAAAGTTGTCTGTCTTTTCATGCTTCAGCCTCGTCGCCGTACACCTTAGCGGAGCTGCTCCAAAGACGGAACCGTCCATCACAGCGGAGCAGTACCCTCGGTGACGTTTCCAGAGGCCTCGGATCTTCTTCCCCGCCTCTGACAGTCACACCAGCATCATCACCATCCTCCACGTCCAACCCAATGATGCTGAGGTCCACAAGGCTATGCCAAAGAGGTTGTACACTCGTCGCATCACTTTGTTTCTCCATTCCTCTGTTCTTCCAATTCATGTGAGCCAAACACCCAGGTTGACTGAAATCCTATGTTTCCAAATGCTCTATTTTGCACGTGCATTCCTATCCTATTCCTGTGTTTTTCATGTCCCTGCGTTTATAGAATCCCCCAATTCTAAGGAGCCCTTACAGATTTACTTCATTTTCAGATTGGCGTCAAAGAAAACTCTATGTGTTATGTCCTGCTCCTGCCGTGCCATCATCCACCCCACCTGAGGTGCACCATCAACAGAAGCTTCACTGCAGCAGAGATCCCCCCTGTAGACTTTCTTTCGCCGCCTCAGATCATCTTCCCCATTGCCGGCAGCCACGCCAACTGCATTACCATCATCGACTGAGCAGATGAACCTGAGTACTAGACAGTTCCGGAAGAGAGGTCGCAGTCTTTCATGTTTGCTTATGTTATACATCGGTTATTATTACCTGCTACTTTATCGTTCAATCTTGAGTTTTGAATTGCCCATGGGTCTCATATCAAGCTAGCAATGAATAGTATTTGTCTACTATCTGGTTCATCTGGGGTCTTCTATGTGGTTCATGTTGGGTGGGCAACAAACAATAGATGATCCATTGTCTATCTTTTTAAACTGAAGCTATAATCTACCTGCTATCATTAGTTTTGGATCCATCCACTCGTTTGCTACCATCAGTCTTGATTTTTGCATGCACCCCTTAGGCCTTACAAAATCTAACTTTTTTTATTATGCATGTCATATATTGTACACAATCGTACTGAACATGTAGAGAAAAAGAGAAGACCGTTGCGTGCGAATATAATGTCATGCAGACACTGCTCCATGGTGGGCGAAGTGCCCCCCCCCCCTCTCCTGCATTTCCAGATTGTATTCCAGAGGAAGATAACTGTTCAGATGGAGATTTAGAAGTAGCCGACCATGCCTGTTTACCACCTGAGGTGTTTGCTCTAACCTGGCATGCTGATGTTGGTCATATCATGCATATGGCGCCTTGCATTGCTTACATTATACATCTTATATGTCATCAGCTTAGTTTAGATTTGCTTTGTGTGAATGCCACCTGTTTGGTTTCTATATCATACTCCCACCATTCCTAAATATTTGTCTTTTTAGAGATTTCAACAAGTGACTACATACGGAACAAAATGAGTGAATCTACACTCTAAAATATGTCTATATACATCTGTATGTGGTAGTCCATTTGAAATCTCTAAAAAGACAAATATTTAGGAACGGAGGGAGTATATGGGAATTATGCAATGCCATCTTCTTTATCCAGGCATCATATACGTGAATCATGCAATGACATCCTGTTTAGCCAGTCATCGTATATGTGAATTGTATCGTGCCATATTTTTTTCCATAATGTGTTCCATTTGTCAGCAATGTTTACACATTCATCTACTCTTCCTGTGCATCAGCCATTTGAGTCGGTCATGGGAAAATCTGGAGTGAAAACAAGGTCTTCTGAGGAGTCAGTGCTACCTGTTGATGCAGATTTCTTGCTGGTTGCAGATAGCTCCTCAGAGGAGGATTCAGAGAGAGATGACCAGTCGTATCCCCCCCACCCCCCGAGGTGCATGCTCTAACTTGGCTGGGTTATATTGCTCATATCATGCATATGGTGTCTTGCATTGCCATGCCATCTGCTTAGATTAGACATGCTTTGTGTGAATGCCTCCTGTTTGCTTTCTATATCAGATATGTGAATTATGCAATGCCATGTTTTTCAGCCAGTTATCATATATGTGAATTATGCACTGCCATGGAGCCAAGCATCATATATGTGAATTATATCATGCCATCTTTTTTTTCATTACGTATTCCATTTGTCGACAATCTGTGTATATTGAACTACTATTCATGTGTATCAGCCATTTGAGCCGGTTATGGAAAAATCTGGAGTGAAAACAAGGTCTTCAGAGCAGGCAATGGTACCTATTGAAGCATATATCTCGATGGTTACAGGGAGCTCCTCAGAGGAGGATTCAGAGACAGATGACCAGTCCTATATCTCACCTGAGGTGTATGCTCTAAGTTGCAATGTTTATATTTCTCATATGATGCATATGGTGTCTTGCATTGCTTAGTTTAGACATCATATGCACAATATTGAATTCTATCTGCTTAGTTTAGAGATCATACATGCGAGTGCCAGCTGCTTAGTATATGAATCAATTATGTCAATTATATCATGCCATCCTGTATACTTAGACAACATGTATGTGAATTATTTCATCCCAACCTATTTTAGAAAGACATCATATAGTTTTGTCATGTCATCTTGTTTAGGTACTCATCATATGTTGAATTATGCCATTATATCCTGTTAAGTTATCCATCATATATCTGAAACTGTGTCATGCTATCCTGTTTAGTTAGGCATCATATATGTGAAATTGTGTCATGCTGTCCTGTTTGGTTAGACAACATATATGTGAATTACCACATCTATCTATCATACAATGTCTGTATGTTCAATTTCTTTTCTTGTTTATCAGCCATTTGAATTGGAGGGGGTGATGGTAGTATCTAAGGGAGCAAAAACCCGTTCTTCACAAAAGACAGTACTACCCGTCGATGCAGATAGAACCATGGTTGTACTAGCCCACAAACTAGCCCCACCACACATAATAGAGACTCTTCCAGATAGCACACTTACACCATTGGGTAGAGAACCAGCTACAACCCATCTAACCGCAACCCCAGCGGATAGTAACCCACTTATAGTTGACAAAGCACCATGTCCACCACAGAGTACCCCCACACGAGCAGTTTGTAAAGCTACTGCAATGCCCAAAGCACGAAGACCACCACAGCTAACCCAAACTCCACGTTTAAAGCAGAAGAGCAACTGTTCTCAGGTCAGATTCCATAGCTATGGTCCATACTCCTTTGTTGTTGCATCACTGTATTTACTCATACCAACTACTTTCGAATTTGAAGGATCCAATTGAAACTCCAATGGCGCAACAGGTATGTTTTAAACCTATTTCTTTAACTGGATTGCTGTTCTAACTTCTTGCTCTATGTTGATTTCAGTTTAAGTTGTATAAACAGTTATGTTCTCATGTGATGCACATTACAAGGGCTGCCAATGCTGTGTAGTTTCTCACACTTATATTCTGTCTATGCTGCTGTGTCTTAAAAATATATGAGTTGAACTGTGTCTCTATCTTGATTAGGGAACATAAACTAGAATGATATGGACAATACAGTGACCATAGTACATAGATATATGTTTGTTTCATGCTGTTATCCTGTCCACCTTACTACTGAACCGGTTTACCAAAATGAGTTTGGTATAATACAAGCTAAACCTGTGATGTGTCTGCTTGTTTCTCTTGTAGTGTGCAAACAGAATATTGGAGAAGAGCACCCCACTATGCAATGGTAGAGAAAGTAATGCAGATAAGGTTCAAGATAGTGAGACAACCATGTTGGTCTCCAAGAAAGGTGATAAAAACGATCTTGTAGACAGTGAGAAAACCCCACAGTCCTGCGTTGATGTAGTGTTCGAGTTACTGGTCACTACCGCTGGCAAAAGCTCTTCAAACTCGCTGCCTGAATCACTTCGGCTTCTTCAGTCTCAGCTACAAGCTGAAAGGCATCAGTCATCTGTGCTGCGGCAAGGAGCCGAAGGACTGAGGAAGTCCCTACAGAATTCAAATGCGTACTTTCTTGTGCAACAGCAAGCGCTGGAGGATTTAAGCGCCAAACAAGAGAAAGTTAATAAGCTTGCTAAGCATCTTGCCAGCATTATGGGTACCCAGGATATTGTTTCTTGAACTCTTCTGAAGTGGTTTTAGTTCTGGACTTGTTTTGCTGCGGCGTTTATATGCTACTGTGTTCCCTATATTTGCATTGGTGGTGAACTTTAATGCCCAGTGGATGTAATATGTGTAATAGCCATGATAGCCTAGCATAAGTTGCTTGCTTATTTATTTCCTTGTTGTCTTGTTTATTTGTTTGCTTGTAGTCAGTGCAGTTCTTTTTCCGCGGTTTGCTAGTGGCTGCAATAACCTATTTTTTAAAACTAGGCACAATAACCATGGGCTAATATTTACTGTAGTGACACTGGGCCTCCTACGGGCTGTAGAAACAGTGGGCCTTCTACGGGCCATAGAAACAGTAGGCCTTCTACGGGCCGTAGAAACATTGGGCCTTCTACGGGTCGTAGAAACAATGGGCCTTCTAGGGGCCCTATCATCAATGGGCCTTATACGGGTCGTATGATCGATTGGCCAAACATGGGCCAATAACAGGCCGCATTATGGCCGTAAACGGGCTAGAGTTGGAATCGTCCGTTCATGGGCCGACCATAACAGGCCATTGTTAATAGGTTGTATTTGATGATGCTATGAAAACGGCCTAATGTATTAACAGACCACAAACGGGCCGACTGTAACCACGGGCTGAATTTGGCCCACAAGCAGAAAATTATAGTAACGGGCCATAAGTAGACGAATGCTCGAAATGAGCCCAAGAATAAATGGGCTCTGAGAAGGCCGAAAGATAACATGGGCTGGAAACGGCCCAACTGAATAACGGGCCATTAATGGGTATAAAGTGATACACTGTTCATTACGGGCCAGTTTCATCACGGGCCGTTAATGGGTCTAAAGTGATACACTGTTCATTGCGGGCCAGTTTCACCATGGGCCGTTAATAGGCCAAGAGTTACATAGGGCCTCATATGGGCCGAAAGACGTCATGGGCCATACATGGGCCAGAAGTGAAAACGGGCTGGAATCATATTGGATGGCCCAGATGACGCTACTGTGCCTAATTTGGGTAGGGTGTAACGGGCCTTGGGTTAGCGGGCTGTAAATGGGCTATATGCGAACAGGTCGTTAAGAGGCTTTCCATGGGTCGGCCCGTCACCTTTTGACCAAGTCAAATGGGCCGGCCTTTTCACAAGAATGGGCCTCTGTTGGGCCGGGCCACGTGTCGACGTATCATAGGCGCCTTCTGTCCAATGAGTGGATGACATATGTCCCAACAATGAGCCGACACGTGTTTCCTCCAGCCAATGACGATTTTACACATGGAAAATCCCCATTGGTCGGGGCTGTTAATGGGTTATCGGATCCAAAACCCGACCCGATAGCTTAACGGTGTTCCGTTACGGTGGATGCCACGTGTTGGTCACCCTTGACGAAAGCACTTCTATGACACGCGATTTATCGTCATGGAAGTGGACACTTCCGTGATGATAATTTTGGTAATGTCATGGAACACTTCTACGACAGCACAGGTATGACTATCTTGATTCTGTCATAAATTTGTCATGGATGTACATGCATGACAAAAAACGCGACCTACTGTGACAAACACGTATCATCAGGGAAGTGTATTTTTTTGTAGTGTATTCTACGAAGATCTTTATCGGTCGAACCGTTATGACAACATACGTTATTCCCTTTGTCCATCGGTATCTTACTTTCCCGAGATTCGATCGTCGGTATCTTCATACCTAGTTCAATCTAGTTACCAGCAAGTCTCTTTAATCGTTCCATAATACATCATCTTGCAACAAACTCATTAGTCACTTTGCTCGCAAGGCTTCTTATGATGTGTATTACCGAGAGGGCCCAAAGATACCTCTCCGATATTCGGAGCGACAAATCCTAATCTCAATATATGCCAACCCAACAAACACCTTTGGAGATACCTGTAGAGCATCTTTATAATCACCCAGTTACGTTGTGACATTTTATAGCACAAAAGGCATCCTCTGGTATCCGTGAGTTGCATAATCTCATAGTCGAAGGAATATGTATTTGACATGAAGAAAGCAATATTAATAAAATTGAACGATCAATATGCTAAGCTAACGGATGGGTCTTGTCCATCACATCATTCTCCTAATGATGTGACCCCGTTCATCAAATGATAACACATGTCTATGGTTAGGAAACTTAACCATCTTTGATTAATGAGCTACTCTAGTAGAGGCTTACTAGGGACATAGTGTTTTTTCTATGTATCCACACATGTATCAAGTTTCAAGTTAATACAATTCTAGCATGAATAATAAACATTTGTCATGAAATAAGGAAATATAAAATAACAACTTTATTATTGCCTCTAGGGCATATTTCCTTCAACTTCCACCATATTCTATTCCACCTATAGTGCTATATCCATGGTTCACGCTCATGTATTGCGTGAAAGCTGAAAAAGCTTGAGAACATTAAAAGTATGAAACAATTGCTTGGCTTGTCATCGGGGTTGTGCATGATAAATACTTTGTGTGATGAAGATAGAGGAGGACAAGACTATATGATTTTGTAGGGATAACTTTCTTTAGCCATGATATTTTGAGAAGACATGATTCCTTTATTTAGTATGCTTGAAGTATTATTGTTTTATGTCAATATTAAACTTTTGTTTTGAATCTTATGGATCTGAATATTCATGCCACAATAAAAAAGATTACATTGATGAACATGTTAGATATCATTCACACTTCATAAATTATTTCTTTTATCATTTACCTACTCGAGGACGAGAAGGAATTAAGCTTGGGGATGCTGATACATCTCCAATGTATCTATAATTTATGAAGTATTCATGCCATGTTTCCAACAATTTTATATGGTTTTGGTATGATTTGATTAGAACTAACCCGGACTAATGTTGTTTTCAGCAGAACTACCGTGTTGTCGTTCTTTGTTCGGAAATAAAAATTCTCAAAATGGGCTGAAAATTTATGGTAATTTTTTATGGACCAAAGGAGACTCCCGAAGCACCGGAGCTGGGCTAGGAAGTGATTGAGGAGGCCACAAGCCTAGGGGCACGCCCAACCCCGTAGGGCGTGCCCCCCGTCTTGTGGGCCCCTCGAGCACCCCCTTGATGTGTTACTGATGCCAAAAATTCTTATAAATTTGGAAAAACCCCGAAAAGAACCCTAGATGAGAAGTTCCACCGTCGCAAGCCTCTGTAGCCACAAAAAACCAATCGGGACCCCGTTCTGGCACCCTGCCTGAGGAGGAAATCATCACCGGAGGCCATCTTCATCATCCCGACGGCCTCCATGACGAGGATGGAGTGCTTCACCCTCAGGGCTAAGGGTATGTACCAATAGCTATGTGTTTGATCTCTCTCTCTCTCTCTCTCTCGTGTTCTTGATTTGGCACGATCTCGATGTACCGTGAGCTTTGTTATTACAGTTGGATCATATGGTGTTTCTCCCTCTCTATCTTGTTGTGATGAATTGAGTCTTCCTCTTTGAGGTTTCATTATGTTGGATTGAGAATTGGATTTGAGAACACTTGATGTATGTCTTGCGCTGGGATATCTGTGGTGACAATGGGATGTTCTATTGATTCACTTGATGTATGTTTTGGCACTCAACTCGTGGATTCCCAAGGTGACATTGGGGTAATCTATGCATAGGGGTTGATGCACGTTTTCGTCCTACATTCTCCGATAGAAACTTTGGAGTGATTTTTTGTCGCACGTTGAGGGATTGCCATACGACTTAATTATGCCATTGCTGAGAGACTTTGCACTAGTTGAAGTATGAAACCTAGGCCTTCAAGCATTGCAATACCATTTTTGCTCACTTTTGTTACTAGTTACCTTGCTGTTTTTATATTTTCAGATTACAAAAACCTATATCTACTATCCATATTACACTACTGGAATCAGCTACTTTGTCATCTGCCAGCTCTTTGTCGTGTGCTAGCGGACGACAAAGAAGCTCTTTGCCATCAGCTACCGAAAGGCAGACGACAAAGAAAGGGCAGATGGCAAAAGAGGCCTTTGCCATCTGCTGGCTCTTTGCCGTCCGCTGGCTGACGGCAAAGAATCTTTGTCGTCCGCTGGCTGACGGCAAAGAGGGAGGTGGCACCCACTAACGGAAACACTTAACGTCCTCCCTCTTTGTCGTCCGCAGCGGACGGCAAAGATTCAAAAAGCGGACGGCAAAAGCTGGACCTAACTAACCTAACTAGCCGAGCCCTCCCCCATTACTCTCTCTGTTCTCCCTCTCTCCTCCCCGACGCCCACATCCACCCACCGCACCGCCCCCGCCGCCGCCCCCGCCACC
>NC_057798.1:123787301-123929760 GCF_018294505.1 Triticum aestivum
TTTTTGCTGTTTAATTGATGTTTAATTGTTAGTGTTAGTGTTAGTGTTAGTGTTAGATTTAGTGTTAGAAAAGAAGAAGATTTAGTGTTAGTGTTAGAAAAAAGAATATATATATGTAGAAGAAAAGAAGAAGAAGAAGAAAAGAAGTAGAAGAAGAAGAAGAAAAGAAGAAAAGAAAAGAAGTAGAAAAAAGATGAAAAAGAAGAAGAAGAAAAGAAGTAGAAGAAGTAGAAGAAGAAAAGAAGAAAAGAAAAGAAGTAGAAAAAAGATGAAAAATAAGAAGAAGAAAAGAAGTAGAAGAAGTAGAAGAAGAAGGAAAGAAGAAAAGAAAAGAAGTGATATACATATTATTATTCATGTCGGTATTTTTTATGTTGTACTAATTTCGTTTACTCTTTGTCATGGCAGGTGTTGAAAGATGGTGGGCGCTGGTCGGGAGCGCTCCGAGGATCCTTCTTCGTCGGTGCGTGGTACGAGGTCTTCCATTCCACACGCACCTCTCCACTGAGCATTGCTGGACAGTATGGCGACACCGCCGGGCCCTTCTTCGTCGACCGTGGTGCTGAGCAGGGGACGAGGTGAGAAGAAGAGAGGAGCTGGAGCACATGGTCGCGGGAGAGGAGGTAGGGTGACTGCGAGGGCGCCTTCCTCGCCACCACCCCCAGCTGTTTCACCCGAGCACGTGACTGCTAGGGTGGACTCGTCTGAGGAGGAGGCTACACGGACTCCGGTCCACGAGCCTCCGGTCCATGGGCCTTCGGCCCACGAGCCTCGGGTTGACGGGCCTTCGGGTCACGAGAGTTCGGCCCACGAGACCCCGGAGGAACAAACGTCTGGATGGGGTACCTGGCCGGATCAGCCTGAGGGGCCAAGTGGCCATGCTGATGATGGCGGGGAGCCGATTGATATTGAGGAGGAGGGGGGCACCGTCTACCAGCGTGGTTGTACACGGCTCCCGGACGTGCCGGTGACCCGCGAGCAGAGGTGGTTGATTTTCCCTGATGGGGAGAGGTAAGTGCATTTAATCTTTTTGTACCCTTCTACATTCACATTTCCTCAAATATCTAATGTGTTGGCCTTGTCATGCTGCAGGGGTTGGGACCACCATCATAGTGTCCGCCGGCCCAACTCCGTCCTTGGAGTTCTTTGTCGGCAAAACTTCCCGGGGTTTGTCATGTTGCCTGGTGAGGGTCGGCTTCCAGAGCTTGGATTGAGTTGGGAGCACTACTTGGCTGCCTCGGCCTCGCCGGGTGAGATTATCGACGGTGTCTTGTGCAAGACGGGGGCAGACGTGGTGATTAGAAAGTTCTGGGTAATTTCTCCTTTACACAATTAAAAATCTTCAACTAGCTAGTTATTAATTGTACTAATCAATATTGTCTCATTTGATTGCAGACATTCTACAGGTGTGAGGAGGGATACGAGGAGGCGGCGGCAAATGTTATCGATAACGTCTACAAGCGCCTACTACAGAACTTATGGCACGAGGCTCGGGTGCAGGCTGTTCGAGACTACTACGCCGCCCGTGGTATCAAGAAGACCAAGCCGGCGTGCCGCGAGAAGTTCTTGAGTAAGGAGGAGTACATGAAGGTAATTCCTAAGGCCTTGTACTTTACTTCCTTCATTTAGTAATTCATAGCCGTAGCGCTCAAGTTTCTATTTCCTAACTTAGGCCCCTCCGAGATGGTGTGCGGATCAGATGGATTGTTGGGAGGTGTTGGTCAATGAGTGGTGCTCAAAAGAATGGCGAGCCCTCCACAACGAGGCCAAGGACAAATGTGCCCAAATGGAAGGTGTGCCACACCATCAAGGCAGCTCCAACTTATATCAGTACAGGCGGAACTAGGTATGTGGTTTGCTTCATGATTCATGCAATTCGTTTGTCATGCTAGCTTTCAGCCCTTTAATTACTAATTTACTTTGTTTCTCTCTTTCAGACACGCTACAATAAGGCGGATAAGGTGCCAGAGGTGTACGATCTGTATGCCATGGCCCACACTGGCTCTTACAAGAAAGTCAAGGCATTCTCTGCGTCTGACCTCGATGATCCAAAAAACTTCACCAACATCTCCTCCCATGACAAGCTCGTGAAATATAGAGATGAGGGGAAGGCGAGGAAAGGGGAGGACTTTAACCCGATCCAGGGTCCCATTGATACCGAGCTGCTAATGATATCTGGTGGCGGGAGGTCCCATGGCTCCATAGCCATGGGAGATGGACTTATCCATTGTCCTAGTACTCTCCCGGAGATCAAGGCGTGCCAGTCGAGCTCCGCTCCTGAGATAAGGCCTCGTGAACAGCCAGTCCAACTCGCCTTTAAGGTTAGTTATATGTACTCAGCTATCTTTCTCCATTACATTGTGTGCGCTTCCATCAATGATTACAAATGGTAACGAGGAGTGGTGTTGCAGGCTGTTATACAAAGTGAGAGAGATAAAACGGAGAAACTTCTGGCGGAGGCGGAGGAGAGGCGGCGGGAGTTGGAGGAGAGGACGACAAAGATGTTGGAGGAGGAGAGGGCACGGAATGACATGCAGGCAAGGGCCATGTACAAGCTCCTTGTGGTAAGTTTTTTCTACACATTAGCCAAAACATTCATGTAGTGTTTGTCTCATTACTAACTAGTATGATTGAGTCGTCAAAACCAAATGTGCAGTATGTGTGCGAGAAGTCCGGTCAGACCGCTCCGCCGATGCCAGTGATTGCTCCTGGGACCACGGTGAGTTTAATTTGAATGGACATTACTTGCTAGTCTTAACATTCGAGTGTCATCATGCTAACGAGACATTGGAAATGATCTTTGGTGCAGCGTAACTCCAGACAAGCATCGCACGATCCTTCTCTAGCTATCGGCACGAGCCACCCCGCTACAACACCTCCATGATCACGGGAAGTGTCTCTAGTGTTTTGCTTAACAAATGCATAAAGACCTAGACTTAGCTTTATTTCCTCCAATATGCTTACCATAATGACTTAGAGTTAGCTTCTTTTCCTCCAAAATGACTTAATAAGCTTACTAACCTCCAAAACCATCCATTTTACCTATATTAGCTCTAAAACGATATGTACTTAGCTTACTTATGTAAAAATGGCATAATTAGCTTAGTTAGCTCATAAACGATCCCATTTTACCTAAGTTAGCCCTAAAACGATCCATTTCACCTAAATTAGCTCTTAAATGATCCATTTTACCCAAGTTAGCTCTAAAATGACCTATTTTAACTAGATTAGCTCCTAAATGATCCATTTAACCTACGTTAGCTCTAAAATGACCCATTTTACCTAGTTAGCTCCAAAATGACCCATCTTACCTAGGTTAGCTCTAAAATGATGCATTTTACCCAAGTTGGCTCTAAAATGACCCATTTTACCTAGATTAGCTCATAAACGATCCATTTCACCTAGGTTAGCTCCAAAATGACCCATCTTACCTAGGTTAGCTCCAAAATGACCCATCTTACCTAGGTTAGCTAAAAACGATCCATTTCACCGAAGTTAGCTCAAAAACGATCCATTTCACCTAAATTAGCTCTTAAATGATCCATTTCACCTTAGTTAGCTAAAAAATGATCCATTTCACCTTAGTTAGCTAAAAAATGATCCATTTCACCTTACTTAGCTCATAAACGACCCATTTCAACTAAGTTAGCTCATAAATGATCCATTTCACCTAAGTTAGCTAAAAAACGATCCATTTCAACTTAGTTAGCTCAAAAACGATCCATTTCACCTTAGTTAGCTCATAAACGACCCATTTCAACTAAGTTAGCTCATAGATGATCCATTTCACCTTAGTTAGCTCATAAACGACCCATTTCAACTTAGTTAGCTCATATATGATCGATTTCACCTAAGTTAGCTCATAAATGACATATACTTCTTGTTCTAGTCTTCTTCTTCTAGTCACCTATTTCTAACTTTCTTATTTGCCATTTTGCAGATTTCATTCACTTCATGAAAGCTAGCTTGCTATGATGAGTGCTTGTTTTTTCTTTGATGAAACTTTGCATTGTATCTAGCTTGCTATGATGGAACTTGCTATCTTGATCAAACTTTGCATTGTAATATGTATATGGATGGAACAATGTGTATGGATGGAACTTGCTTATGTATGAATGGATGAAACTTAATTATGTGTTGGATATATAGGTGATATGTTTGCTGTTAAATAGTCCTGTGAAATATATCTATATATGTCATATATATTTGCTGTGAAAATTGTTGGATTCAGAAAAAACAAAAAAAGAGCTTATATACAGGCTCTTTGCCGTCTGCCACCAACGGCAACGGCTTCTTTGCCGTCAGCCGCGGACGGCAAAGAAGACATGTGGCAGCCAACTGTGCTTCCTGGGAGCTGACCCATTTGGCCAGTTTGCCTACAGTGGCAGACGACAAAGAGTAGGACAAATTTTGCCGTCAGCGGTGGACGGCAAAGGGCTGCCGTTAGCCACCTAACGGACTAACAGTGCAATTTTTGTCGTCTGCTTTCTTTGCCGTCTGCTGATGGCAAAGGGCCGTGTAAAGCAGACGGCAAAGTAGCTGTTTGCCGGACCTTACTTTGCCGTCCACTTTTGCCGTCCGCCATTCATGCCTTTGTCGTCCGTCGTGGCAGACGGCAAAGTAGCTGATTCCTGTAGTGTTACACTTGTATCACCATCTCTTCGCCAAACTAGTGCACCTATACAATTTACCATTGTATTGGGTGTGTTGGGGACACAAGAGATTTCTTGCATTTGGTTGTAGGGTTGTTTTAGAGAGACCATCTTCATCCTATATATGCCTCCCACGGATTGATAAACCTCAGGTCATCCACTTGAGGTAAATTTGCTACTGTCCTACAAAATTTTGCGCTTGGAGGCCCAACACGAGTCTATAACAAGAAGGTTGCGTAATAGACATCAATGATTATGTTCATTCATGGTATAATCTCATATATGAATTACGTCCATGATATGTAGATTGTTATCCAACTGCATCTACAACTAATACTAACCCCAAGACCGCTATCCAGTAGACATTTCAAAGTATTAAGTTCATGACAAACAGAGCATTGCAATAAGCAAGATGACATAATATAGACAGTAAAATATGAAGGACTATGACAAGAAGCCATCGTTCTATCCTTAGTGGCAACAATACAATACATATTTTGTCCCTTTCTGTCACTGGGACATAGATCACTGCAAGATTAGAATCCACTACAATGCACCACTCCCCGTGAAGAAATTGCTCATCAATCTTGTCCAAAGAAGACAAATAGATTAAAGAGCATATAAAACTATTCAATTACACACCCAAGAAACTTCAAAATATTCAATTGAATTTAACGAACGATCTGATCATAAAGTGACAATTCATCATATCCCAACAACCACACTACTGATTGCATCATATTGATCCCGATCATGTGAGAGTGAGACAACTTACGTGAACTTTGTACTGGAGAACGAGAGATAGGAGATGCCATCTAGCTACCGATGGCCCACAAGTATGTATAGGGGATCACAACAGTCTTCGAGTGTAGTATTTCAACCAAATTTATCGATTTGACACAAGGGAAGCCAAAAAGAATATTTATAAGCCTTAACAATTGAGTTGTTAATTCAACCACACCCGAGAAATCACTTCCTTGTAACAATTTATTAGTAGCACCGTAATATGATAGCAGTGATAGCAGAGTAATAATGACAGTAACAACAGTAGTAACAAGTTTGTAACAAGTAGATCAATAGTAATTGTAGCAAAGGCAATAGTAGAAAGTCGTAGGCATGGAGTAGTGATGGGATCTTTAGATGAGATTCAATATGCAAGGGTCACAACCTAGAGCGATACAAACTAGCTCAAGTTCATCAATCATATGTAGGCATGTATTCCTTATACAATCATACATGCTTGTGATAAGAACTTGCATAACATCTTTTGTCCTACGTACCCTTCGTGGCAGCGGGGTCCTAATGAAAACTAAGGGTAATTAAGCCTCTTCTTTTAATAGAGAACTAGAACAAAGCCTTAACACATAGTGAATACATGAACTCCTCAAAATACAGTCATCCCCATAGAGAATCCCAATTATTATCACCTTGGGTCTAGAGTTCATAACAATAACAGGTGCACACAACTTGCATATATGATCAAGAACTCAAATATATTCATAAAAACATAATAGGTTTACATCTGAAATCATGACACTCGGACTCTAGTGACAAGCATTCAGCATAGCAACACCAATCTCAAAACATAATGGGTACTAGGGATCAGGCCCTAACAAATTCACACGGTTACATAAGAAATCTCATCCAATCCCATCTACCACCGGAACCGAAAAAGCCGTTGAACGGAGACCTAGGAGGGCAGGATGGCCAGACCTTGGACCGCGTCAACCCACCACATGGGTCCCACAACCCGCCCCTTTGGTGGCTTATGGCCCTATGCTCGCTCTCGTGTCTTGAAACTTCACGACATGTTTTTATTTTATTTTTTTAGCCCCAAGAAAAATACTATGTTTGCAGATTCCAAAAATATGCAGAAAGTAACAAGTGACACTTCATAGTGGATTAATAGGTTAATCCATGGCAGTGGATTAGTAGGTCAACCCAATAAAATTGTTAAAGACGTAGAAAAAATATGTAATAACGGTATCAAAGTAGTATGAACATAGCAAAAATAGATATGTTTTAGAGGTACCAGGCCGACCTTCGTGGTCAATGCTGAGGGAGAAGAAGGCGAACCTTGGTGACGTCAAGAAACCTTCGTGTTCTCACACCTCTCCATCGGGGACTAACTTCCCTTCAAGAAAGTGAACATTGAGATATGTCTTCGTCTTTACGTGCTTCAGTTACTTCTTATCCGAACTCATTTAATTGTGTGTTCACTTTAGTCTCTCAACCTTGCATTGTTCATATATGTTGTGCTCACCGTAGTTACACTTAGGCAAACCTTTATACCCCAAGCCTAAAAATATTGAAGAATATGTATAAAATTTATAGAAGAGATACATCCCCTTGAGTTTCATCTCGATCCTTTCAGTTGGTGAGTTGGTGAGTTGTTGAGCCGCATGAGATGTTAGATCTGCACACTCATGACATACGAAGCCACACGCGGCTGCGTGAAGCCGCGCGACCATTGGGCAGAGATGCGTCACGCATCTGGCTGTAAGTACAACGAGGCAACAAGAAGTCGACTGCTAGAGTTACCACATCTTGTTGGGTACTTTTGTGAATCTGAAAGTTACAAAAAATCGATAACTTTGGTAAAAGGTGCATCCATCATGCTACAAAAGTTCAACTCTAATTGTACGTCTCTCTGGTACCATTCACAGGCTGATTTGCATTTTTACTTTTCTGAATTGTGGATCAAATTTTGAAATGGCTAGATGCAGCGATTTTAAAAATAATTTGTGAGTGTCTTCCAAGCAAAACAAAGCTCCAATTCCAGGCACGACGACTCCACGGAAGCCTCTCCAGTGCCCGGCGAACACGTGACCACAGCCAATGAGACCCCTCCACGTCACCGCGCGGCCACAACTATAAACCTTCCCGTGCTCCCGACCCCATCGCCGGCGAGCAGACACCACGCCGCCGCCGCCGGCGCACGCACCCGACCTCCCCGACAGCTGCCCGTCCGCTTCCCACTTCACCTAACCCCAAGCCCTCCTCCCATGGACGTCCGCCGCAGGCCCGGGGCGGCGGCAGCCGATAGGCCGACGAAGTCGCGGCCGGCTGCTGCTGCCGCCGCTGCGCCGGCCGCGGCGCCGGGCGACCTGGTGCTCCGCCCGCCGAATCTTCGCGTGGTCCTCGCGGCGATGGCTCTCTTCCTCGCGCCCTTCTCGTACCTCGCGTTCGTGCACTACCCCCTGGCCGCCGATCTGCGGCGATCCATCCTAATCTGCGGGGCCATTAGCCTCGGCGGCTTCTTCGTCGTGCTCCGCCTCATCCCCGTCGCCGCCCGCTACCTCCTCCGCCGCGGGATGTTCGGCAAGGACATCAACAAGAAGGGCTTGCCCATGGGAGAGATCACAGTGTGAGTCACGAGTACAATTTTGATAACTTGCAGTCTGCTCTGTGCTTTTATAGATAGATAGATAGATAGAGGGGTGGGGTAGTTGTTGCATTGGTAGCTGCTACAATTCATGGTGGAAACTATGGAGTGCAAGAAGTGAATTCAGCTCAGTTGAAATCCATGCATTTGGTACTAGTAGACATCAATACTTCATAGTCTCATAGGCTAAACTAACTGTTTCTTACAGCTCGAAAGTAGAGGTCATGTTCGGATAGCTGATAGCAGCTAAGCGGAATTTCCTCGAGTGGCGGATACTTGCATTTGTTGGTGGGTGTTGACTCTGTTTGACAGATTGTCCAGTTTGGGGGAGTTAAGCAGTAAATATTTTCTATTTCCACCTAGTTTAATACGTACTAGTTTTATGTTCTTTGACTCTGATATGTTGCCAAGGAATGCCGTGCTTAAGTATTTCGGCCTACAGATAAGAGTTCATGCACCATTCCACCCCCTTGGGTTAAGTGTGAAAAATGATCTTGGAATCTAGAATACAGTCTTTCTTACTGGTCAAAGTTCTTACATACCTCTGAAGAAGATATACATCAAAGAAAGGACACAAAACATGTGTCACTAGGCATTTTTGAATTCTTTCTTTTGGGATATGTGATACTGATAGATGCAGTGCATGTATATACATCCCTCAGGATTCTATACAAAGTAGGCAAGCGAAACTGAATCATAGCATTATTTTAGAGAAGTGTGCACAAACTCATATCTGTACATTGAAGGTGCAATTCAAAAACAAAAATCAAAAGTACCCATTGTATGCCTTTCATATGAATTTGCTACATGATCTGGCTTGGTAATATAAAGCTGTGAATTGACATTCTTTGCAGTCTAAACATTTTACTTGTTTTGCAGGCCTGAGTCACTAGGCATTGTTGTTGGGATTGTATACCTGGTCATTGCTATTCTATTTCAACATTTCAACTTCACAGCGGATTCCATTGTATGTTTATGACTAGAAGTTGTCGTTTTTGGAATTCACAAATATATGTTATGCCCTGAATTTCATTTCCCCCCTTTTTTTCTTTCTGCAGTGGCTTGTTGAATATAATGCAGCATTAGCATCAGTCTGCTTTATGATTCTTCTTGGATTTATTGACGATGTTCTTGATATTCCATGGAGAGTGTATGTTCTTTTTCAGAGTGTTCAGTTTATTTCAATGGTGCAATTGCTATTACTTTCTTGATTATGATAAATTGGTTTTGGAATGACCTACATTGAACAGGAAACTGCTGCTGCCTACGATTGCAGCACTTCCTCTGCTTATGGCGTATGCTGGTGGTACTTCCATCATCATTCCAAAGCCTCTAGCATCCTATGTCGGAGTAGAAGTTCTGGAGTTAGGTATGTTTACAAACCGAAAATAAAGCGAATTTTGACACTGTAAATATTGAGTGGTTCCAAATATTGGTGTGATGGAAGCATTTATGCCTTTTAATTTTATCACTTGTTAGAGTGATCAAGTCCATCTTGTACATTGCTTGCTTCAAAATGTGTTTTGAAATCTCTCAGCAGAAATGAATGAACTGAGAGATCCATGTGCGCCAGTACTGCCGAGATGCATTTCTTTCGGTTTACTTATTTGCCTTTTGAATGCAATTTCTGCTGTTGACCAAATTCTCTGTGGACCGAGATGCACACACTAGATAATATAATACCAACACCAACCTTGTTTTCTTTGGCATGCAGGTTGGATGTACAAGCTCTTCATGCTTTTGTTAGCAGTTTTTTGTACAAATTCAATCAACATACATGCTGGCCTGAATGGTCTTGAAGTTGGGCAGACAGTTGTCATATCTGCTGCGGTATGAAGTACATGGCTCTTGAATTTTGTGCACCATTCGTCAACTGATGATTGTAGCATTTTCCAGGTTTTGATACATAATGTAATGCGCATAGGATCTTCTAAAGACCTTGAAACTCAGCAAGCTCATGCATTCTCTATTTATCTTGTCCTGCCTTTCCTGACCACTTCATTGGCTTTGCTGGGTTTTAACTGGTAAGGACCTTGAGAGGCATGCTACCTTGTTTTAAATAGAAGATGTTGGCCTTTTTACATGCATCACTTTGTATCTTGTCAGGTATCCTTCATCTGTTTTTGTTGGTGATACATACACCTATTTTGCTGGGATGACTTTAGCTGTGGTGGGTATTTTGGGACATTTCAGGTATACATCCTCAGTTATCTCCCGCAAGTTTCTCTATTATTATTCCAGCTTATTCTTTATTTGGCTGTTTGTGGTATGTAATTGTATGCAGTTAGCTGTCTGCTTTCTGTAGTCAAGTCTTCCTGACATCCTTGTTCTAGTGCATCTGCAGCAAAGTTCCCCCCTTTGTTTTGCATTTTTATTTACTCGAATGTACCATATTAGTAAAGTGAGTAAAAAATTTCCGGGAACTTTTAGGGTGGGTAGGAGAGTTATGAAAGGATTTGGCTGCACTCTGAGTGGACAATAGTTAGTAGAGTTTGGTAGGATTCAACATCCAGGCTTTAAACATTTTATATGTTGCTTGTTGACTGTTCATATCTTTGGCAATATATCTTGATATCCTAACTGTTTATCGTGGAAAACCATCTTGGCTGTGAACCCAAACTTTTCTCATGCCATCTAATACTTTTTGTGTGCACTTGTGTGATATTTATACTTTATAGTATATATACTAGTTGTCCATATAATTTGCTCTGCCCATTATTGATTAGTAACTGCAGCTGATAAAACTGTTTTCTGTTTGCAGTGAGACATTATTGCTCTTCTTTTTACCCCAGGTTCTTAATTTCTTGTGCTCAGTACCACAGGTTTGGAGAAACTGATTTCAATATTTACCTCCTCATTGGTACATTTAAACTTTTTAGTTGATTAGGTATATGGTTTGCTTACGCTTTAGATTTGTGTCTATTGTCTACAGCTCTTCCACTTCGTTCCTTGCCCAAGACATAGGTTGCCAAGGTACTGATTTGTTTCTGTTGGTACGGAACTGTTAATTGAACTTCTTGTAATATGGTTTTGAACTTTTAGTAAAATTCTATATTGTGCTTGCTGTAGGTTTGATACTCAAACAGGACTGCTGACAGGCACCAAAGATGGTAACCTTGTTAACATATTCCTTAGGTTGTTTGGGAAGTGCTCAGAGAAGTCCCTTTGCATAAGGCTTCTTATATTTCAGGTAAACTCAAAATGCATTCTTTGTGCGAACTTCATTTTCTTGTAATTCTTTCCTTGACTCGTGAAGGTGTCATGGACTAGTCGATTGCAAACACACTCCAATATTTTTCTAGCAGCAGTAAAAACTTAAAAAAGAACGATGCCAAGTTGTGATTGAACCAGAACCCAGCATAACCATTGAACCGTTGTTGACGCCTTAAACAATCCAAATTAGCTCACATGTCTATTTAACTACTCATTAGCTATGGTGTTTGGTGTCACGTTGCCGACACTTGATAAACTTGACTTAAAATGTACCAAATATGAAATATGCATAGTGTCTATGTGGTTGGATAGTGTTGAACGGAAGCTACTCCTAACGCTCAAGTTCTTTCACGGTAGATGCCCTACCTCTTTCTTTTGGTGCATATTTTGATCCAAGTTAAAAGTAACTAACTCCTCGTCTTCATGTGTGGCAGGCTGTGTCATGCCTATTCTGCTTTTGGCTGAGATACATGCTTACTGGATGGTACAAATGAATGATCACCTGAAACAGAACATCGCGTCGGTTTCCATGATACAGTCGAAATCTGTTCATCTGACGGCTGCTGCTCTCTCAGATATCCGTATACTAGCAGCAACCCTGAAAAAAGGGGTATAATACCAACACGAGTAACTGATCCAAGATACTATTCAGAATGTTACATGCGTTGCTGCTCCCCCATTCATCTAGTTTATCTGTAGCCTTTGATTTTTTTGGTCCACCTTTTCTCGTGTGCTAACAACAGAAGATTTGGTTACGAGGTTTTGCCTTTTTCGTACCAGAGTTCTAGAGATTTGTGATCATAGAAAAGCGATATACTGTATTTGTAACCATGTACAACGACTTGTATGGAAGTTCGCTTGCATTAGTTGTGTGAAGGCTTATGGCAGAGGATGAGCAATCAGTTATTGTTGTCAGGTAAGAAAAAATGTCCACGGGATACCAAGTTAGGATGGAAACAGGTGAATGAGAAGTGAAAAATATATTTCAAAGGTTCTAAAATTCTGGAGAAAAGAATACAGTACTGGATATCTAATTCCACATGTTTATATAACAGGTTTTACATCCTTCATGCCCTCTCGTCATCCTTATTGGACCATTGCCCGCTCCTCCTTGCAAATGACAAAGGTCCGCAGAGGTCAAAGCCCTTTCGCTTCGAAAACTTTTGGATCAAAATGCCCGGTTTTAAAGATGTAGTCCAGGGAGCTTGGAGCAACTTCTGGATCAAAATGCCCGGTTTTAAAGATGTAGTCTAGGGAGCTTGGAGCAACAATTCTGGTCATTCTGACCCATACCTCAACCTCTTTCACAAGCTCAAAGAAGCACGCAAAAAATTAAGGAAGTGGAGCAGGACGATGTTCGCACACTCGAAGGTGCAAATTCATATGGCCCTTGAAGTTATTCTCCGCCTGGATGTGGCTCAAGATCTTCGCCCCCCTTAGTGCCAGCGAGCGAGATCTTTGAAAGAGACTTAAGCAGAAAGTGGTAGGCCTTGCTGTTCTCGAGCGGGCGCGGAAAAGACAAAGCTCAAGAATTACGAGCTTGAAAGACGGTGATGCCAATACTCGTTTCTTCCACCTGCGCGTAAACCATAGACGAAGGAAGAACTTTATTCACCGCCTTAGGCACAACAACGGATGGGTTACTTCTCACGACCACAAGAAATCCATTATCCAAAACCACTTCACTGAGGTCATGAGACGCGGTCAGCCGCATAGCATCGACATCAACTGGGACAACATCCCGGTGCCGGCTTGCGATCTCACTGAGCTAGGAGCTTCCTTCACGGAGGAAGAGGTGAAAAAGGCGATTTTTGATCTCCCCAGTGACAAAGCACCAGGACCGGATGGCTACTCTGGGGCCTTCTTCAAAGCGTGTTGGGAGATCATAAAAGATGATGTTTTGCTTGCTGTCAATCACTTTACCAATCTACGCTCCACAAACTTAAACTGGCTCAACTCGGCGAACATTGCTCTCATCCCTAAGAAGGATGGTGCGGAATGCATCTCGGATTTCCGCCCCATTAGCCTCATCCACGCCATCGCGCAGATCTTTGCCAAGATGATGGCCAATCGTCTGGCCCCCCACATGCATGACCTTGTCTCCAACGCCCAGAGTGCATTCATCAAAAAGAGAAGCATCCATGGTAACTTTTTGTTCGTCGGGAACTTGGCAAGAAAGTTCCATCGCAACCGCTCCCCGACGCTCTTATTCAAACTAGACATCAAAAAGGCGTTTGATTCTGTACGTTGGGACTTCCTTATGGATCTGCTGAAACACCTCCGCTTTCCAGACAGATTTCATGACTGGGTTTCAGCTTTGCTCTCTACCGCCACTTCAAGGGTGTTGATCAATGGAGTTTTGGGTGATCCACTGAAGCATGGATGTGGCCTTCGCCAGGGGAACCCGCTTTCCCCTCTTCTCTTCGTCCTGGCTATCGATCCACTCCACCACCTCCTCTGCAAGGCCACGGCCCCACTACAAGAAATATGTCAACTTGTGACCACCACTATTGGTCACTGAAAGGTCATGGTTTTTCATTTGCGACCTTTTTGTGACCAAAAACAGAAGGTCAAAAGCTGAGGGTCGTAAACCGACTATAGCGACCTTCTCTGTGAGAAGGTCGTAGACGTTTACGACCAAAATATGCCTATTGTGGCGTTTTGGTCACTAGCAACCTCCCCAGGCCACGTAGGCATCCAGCGTGGCAAGCTGATGTGGCACAAGATTCAGCCCGATCCAATTCGATTTTCTACATGGGCCTAGCCCAACAATTCGGCCTTTTTACTGTATATTTTTTCCCTATTAATTTTCTCTAGCTACATGGGCCTGGCCCAACAATTTGGCCTTTTTATTTCATGGATCATGGCCTTTTTGTGATCTATTTCGTTTTTGGGCCTAAGCCTTTTTATTTACTTGGCCATCGCCTTTTTACAATTGATTCTTTTAGTAATTTTGTTCATTTTTCCTGAATTGTTTGATTTGTGGCCTTTTTAGGGCCCAAATAGTATATGTTTCATTTCCGACATATCAACAATAAAGTATCAACAATAAAGTAACCAATATTTTGGTCCAGAGAGCCCCAATCACACAAATTTTCATAAATGGCAATCAAAATGAGTATATTATATATATTACAATCATGCCATAGTTCACATCATCCAGGAATTTAGAACAACTACAAAAGTGCTGCTATGAAATACTATAACAGCCATTCACATCATCCAGGAACATATAATTAGCTACAAAGATGAAGTGTTCCCTTTTTCCAACTTCTTGAGCCTCTGTAAAAGACAGGAAATGATCATTATCATGGCTGTGAATTCAGAATGAAAGCAATATCCTCAAACATACAACAGCTAGGAAAAGAATATTGAACAAAATAATAAACAAATACACAAGTAGTTAGGGGTCGATCCTAATGCCAGCAAGCTCTAAGAAGACTCCAAGAAATTATTGGCTCACAATACAATCATGCTTTTGACAAGTGCGAGTCGTGCAAAAAACTTCACCACACCAAATTGCACCTAAACAATAATACCATTCTACTACCACAGCCATCCATTCAGCTAATAGCATGCAAAGTATCAATGTTCTGTTCTTATCAGCTTATTCTTATGCATAAAGCAACTAAGGAAACCAAAAGAGGAGCACTACTACTTGCAGATAACCAGAGTTCAACAAAGATACACGTATCATCAGTTTGCCAAACATGGCAGTGTTCGGTTCAGAAAGATGTAGTACACATGGCCAAACATAGATGCGTTCAGTTTCAGAAGAATCTGAAAGCCAGATCTCATCTGGAAGCCAAACTTGCATTGTTACAAACACATGGCAGAGATTAGTACAAGCACTTACTAATCAGGTCAGACTGAAGAAATCACTAGCAGCGGAAATGCATCATTCTAAATCTTCTCAGTTTGCAAAACAAGATTCAGCAAGCAATCAGCCATTATGAACAAGCAGTAGCACTACTTCTTGCAGACGCAACGCAAGGGCTCGGTTTACAAGAGTAAAAAAAAGACAGCATTAGTAAGATCATGCAGTACCACAACTGCAACATTTTCTAGATAGATAATCAATTTGCAAAAGCAACACATTCAGTTCTTACATCCAACCAGCCAACAAAGCGTTGGCAATCACTCAACACATGCACTACGGCTACCACTACTTTCAGATAGAGACAAACAGAGTCAACAACAACCATATATGCAGATCAACCAGAATTTTACCTGCCCCTGGTGGCGCTGGAGATGGATGCTTCTACTGCTGGCCTTCACTGCCCCTGATGATGATGCTCATGGACGGAAACCGCATCGCGTCAGGGAAGAGGATGGAAGGGAATGCAATGGAAGAAGAAATCAAAAAGGAGAGGAGAGGAGAGGGGGCTGACCGTTGGGGTTCTCCATGGCATCGGCGTCGGGGCAGCCTTCCCGTCCATGCCATGGTGGCCCGGAGCGCGAGCGACGATGACGTGCTGGATGGATTTGGTAGCGAGAGGAGACGAGGTGAGGAAGAGAGGATCTGGTAGGGATAGGAGACGAGGTGAGGAAGAGAGGGGACCAACCTTAGTCGCCGGAGACACGCCGACGACGCGGTGGACCAAACCCTATCCATGGGAGACGGTCGCGCGTGGCCGCTGGAGCACACGAGCACCGGATCTGGGCGAAGCGCGAGGCCGCCGTCGCCCTTCCCCACCGCGGGGCCGGGTGCGGGTCACCTCCCATGAAAGGACATGGATGGGACTCGGACGCGCTCGCGGTTGGTGGTGGCGACCATGTCCATGACGGCCAGTGAAGGGGTGGGTGGCGGCGAGGGGAGGGATCTGAGGTGGGGAGGGGAGAGGTGGGTGGCGGCGGTGAGGATCTGAGGTAGGAAGGGAGGGATGGGTGGCGTTGAGGGGAGGGATCTAGATCGGGAGCGATGATTCTGGCCGGAGGCGAGGGAGGAGTGGAGGGGGGAAGGGGAGGGTGCAGACGAGGGGAGAGGTGGGCGGCGGAAGGAAGGGAAGGACGGGGCGACGGCGGAGCGATGGTCGACGGGGAGAGGAGTGAGGCGGGTGGTCGACGGGAGCGAGGCGATGAGGAGCAGGCGCGCGGGCGCGAACGGCGGGAGCAGGTGGTCGTCCACGAAGGCGAGGAGGAGCGGCGGGATCGGCCATCGTAGGTGGCGGCAGCGGTCCAATGGAGGGAAAGGGGAGAGGGGTTAGGGTTTGGGCTGCGGGGAGATGAGTGGTGTGCGGGGGAGAGGAGGAGAGGGGGGAGGAGTGGTGTGCCCGTGAGGGGGAGGAGTGGGTGAGTGGTGGCATTTTGCTAATGACAGGTGGGCCCGCGAGGAATTAGGCCCACATGTCAGTGTCCTCAACGACATGTGGTGTAGGTGAGTGGAGCTGCTTTCGGGTGGGTGTGGGTGGGGAGAGGGTGAGGGGTGTGGGCCGTTGGATCTGGCAGGATCCGACGGTCTCTAATGCTTGATCCGCGTGACATGCCCATTGACCAATCAGAATGAAGTGCAGGCTTTGATGATGTTATGACCATCTAAAATGATCGTAGTCAATTTTCCATTTTTCGAGTGCGTGAAATGAGTTTTTTTAAGGACCTATCATTTATATGTTGCAAAATTGGACCAAACCAATTTTATAAAATACTAGAACATATTTAATGCACAATTGACAAAATGGTTGGGTGTCAAAAGTTTTGATCCACCTCTGGTGAAAAAGACAAATTCCCGCTGATTCAGCCGGAAGCGGGTCAAATTTGAACAGCAGCTGCCTCATAGTTTGCTTTTTATTTTTTCCAAAAATCATTTCTAGGTACATAAGTATCTATTTAATCAGAGAAACACCAAAAAAATTTCCAAGATTCAACCACTAGCTAGGAACGGTCATGCCCGCCGTTTTGACCGCATTTTGAAACAGGCATATAAAATTCAAAAAAAATCAAAAAATTGGAAAACCTTCGCATTGTCTCATTATATGTGACCAAGTTTCCAGGAAAAATAATAAACTTGTAATACGGTAATTATTTTAAAAAAGTGTTCTTAGAAATGAGCTATCATGCGTGAAGATTCATGGCTTTCTAGCCAAATGATCAATCTTATGGCCACGTTCATGGCATAGTTTGTTCAAACGATCTCATATCATGCACAAGGGGGCATCTTGGAATTCCAAACAATGTTGCCTAAGGGAGTTTTCATTTTCTTTTCACGGAAAATTCATTTTCCATTTTTCGAGTGCGTGAAATGAGTTTTTTTTGTGAAGGACCTACCATATATTTGTTGCAAAATTGGACCAAACCAATTTTATAAAATACTAGGCCATATTTAATGCATAATTGATAAAATGGTTGGGTGTCAAAAGTTTTGATCCACCTCTGGTGAAAAAGATAAATTCCCGCTGATTTAGTTGGAAGCGGGTCAAATTTGAACTGCAGCTGCCTCATAGTTTGCTTTTTATTTTTTCCAAAAATCATTTCTAGGTACATAAGTATCTATTTAATCAGAGAAACACCAAAAAAATTCCAAAATCCAACCACTAGCTAGGAACGGTCATGCCTGCCGTTTTGATCGCATTTTGAAACAGGCATATAAAATTCAAAAAAATCAAAAAATTGGAAAACCTTCACATTGTCTCATTATATGTGACCAAGTTTCGAGGAAAAATAATAAACTTGTAATACGGTAATTATTTTAAAAAAGTGTTCTCAGAAATGAGCTATCATGCGTGAAGATTCATGGTTTTCTAGGCAAATGATCAATCTTATGGTCACGTTCATGGCATAGTTTGTTCAAACGATCTCATATCGTGCACAAGGGGGCATCTTGGAATTCCAAACAATGTTTCCTAAGGGAGTTTTCATTTTCTTTTCACGGAAAATTCATTTTCCATTTTCCGAGTGCGTAAAATGAGTTTTTTTGTGAAGGACCTACCATATATTTGTTGCAAAATTGGACCAAACCAATTTTATAAAATACTAGGACATATTTAACGCACAATTGACAAAATTGTTGGGTGTCAAAAGTTTTGATCCACCTCTGGTGAAAAAGACAAATTCCCGCTAATTCAGTTGGAAGCGGGTCAAATTTGAACTGCAGCTGCCTCACAGTTTGCTATTTATTTTTTCAAAAAATCATTTATAGTTACATAAGTACCTATTTAATCAGAGAAACACCAGAAAAATTCCAAGATTCAACCACTAGCTAGGAACAGTCAAGCCCGCCGTTTTGACCACATTTTGAAACAGGCATATAAAATTCAAATAAAATCAAAAAATTGGAAAACCTTCGCATTGTCTCATTATATGTGACCAAGTTTCTAGAAAAAATAATAAACTTGTAATATGGTAATTATTTTAAAAAAGTGTTCTCAGAAATGAGCTATCATGCATGAAGATTCATGGCTTTCTAGCCAAATGATCAATCTTATGGCCATGTTCATGGCATAGTTTGTTCAAACGATCTCATATCGTGCACAAGGGGGCATCTTGGAATTCCAAACAATGTTGCCTAAGGGAGTTTTCATTTTTTTTCACGGAAAATTTCATTTTCCATTTTTCGAGTGCCTGAAATGAGTTTTTTTTGTGAAGGACCTACCATATATTTGTTGCAAAATTGGACCAAACCAATTTTATAAAATACTAGGCCATATTTAATGCACAATTGACAAAATGATTGGGTGTCAGAAGTTTTGATCCACCTTTGGTGAAAAAGACAAATTCCCGCTGATTCAGTTGGAAGCGGGTCAAATTTGAACTGCAGCTGCCTCACAGTTTGCTATTTATTTTTTCAAAAAATCATTTATAGTTACATAAGTACCTATTTAATCAGAGAAACACCAAAAAAATTCCAAGATTCAACCACTAGCTAGGAACGGTCAAGCCCGCCGTGTTGACCGCATTTTGAAACAGGCATATAAAATTCAAAGAAAAATCAAAAAATTGGAAAACCTTCGCATTGTCTCATTATATGTGACTAAGTTTCCAGGAAAAATAATAAACTTATAATATGGTAATTATTTTAAAAAAGTGTTCTCAGAAATGAGCTATCATGCGTGAAGATTCATGGCTTTCTAGCCAAATGATCAATCTTATGGCCACGTTCATGGCATAGTTTGTTCAAACGATCTCATATCGTGCACAAGGGGGCATCTTGGAATTCCAAACAATGTTGCCTAAGGGAGTTTTCATTTTCTTTTCACGGAAAATTCATTTTCCATTTTTTGAGTGCGTGAAATGAGTTTTTTTTGTGAAGGACCTACCATATATTTGTTGCAAAATTGGACCAAACCAATTTTATTAAATACTAGGCCATATTTAATGCACAATTGACAAAATGGTTGGGTGTCCAAAGTTTTGATCCATCTCTGGTGAAAAAGACAAATTCCCGCTGATTTAGTTGGAAGCGGGTCAAATTTGAACTACACCTGCCTCACAGTTTGCTATTTATTTTTTCAAAAAATCATTTATAGTTACAAATTACCTATTTAATCAGAGAAACACCAAAAAAATTCCAAGATTCAACCACTAGCTAGGAACGGTCAAGCCCGCCGTTTTGACGACATTTTTGAAACAGGCATATAAAATTTAAAAAAAAATCAAAAAATTGGAAAACCTTCGCATTGTCTCATTATATGTGACCAAGTTTCCAGGAAAAATAATAAACTTGTAATATGGTAATTATTTTAAAAAAGTGTTCTCAGAAATGAGCTATCATGCGTGAAGATTCATGGCTTTCTAGCCAAATGAACAATCTTATGGCCACGTTCATGGCATAGTTTGTTCAAACGATCTCATATCGTGCACAAGGGGGCATCCTGGAATTCCAAACAATGTTGCCTAAGGGAGTTTTCATTTTCTTTTCACGGAAAATTCATTTTCCATTTTTCGAGTGCTTGAAATGAGTTTTTTTTGTGAAGGACCTACCATATATTTGTTGCAAAATTGGACCAAACCAATTTTATAAAATACTAGGCCATATTTAATGCACAATTGACAAAATGGTTGGGTGTCAAAAGTTTTGATCCACCTCTGGTGAAAAAGACAAATTCCCGCTGATTCAGTTGGAAGCGGGTCAAATTTGAACTGCAGCTGCCTCACAGTTTGCTATTTATTTTTTCAAAAAATCATTTATAGTTACATAAGTACCTATTTAATCATAAATACATGGTTTGGTGGCGATACGTCGAGGTTTGGGCGCTGGCCGAGGCCCCCAACTCTAGAGCGCGTAAACTCGCATGCCCGCAGCATGGTCACCGCGTGGCCGTGGCGTTGCCATGTGTTCTTGGCAGCCTAGGCATGTCTATTGGGTTGGGCACTCCCCAGGTAGATGCTAGGAATAAAATTACAACATAACATTCTCACGAGGAGATCGATCGATGCTCAAATATGAATTAGCAGCCAAGTGTTTGATTAGCGGTACGGGAAATGTACATGGCTAATGGGCGTGAGTTTTGGCTGAGGATGATCAGTTACTAAGAATACCGTCTTCACAAATTTTCAGCTCAAAAGGAGGAGCGTAGGTGGTACTTGCTTTGCAAACTACCACACTGGACATAACTACAAATGTTGAAGCTCGGTTCAAAATAATGAATGGATTGAGCTGGCATTTGGTGGAGGATGGTTATTTGGGCATAGGAAAGCACTGTAGAAAATGGATACTATTTGGACATGCCAAAGTGGTACTTCCTTCACAAACTGCTGCTCCGAACAGAATAGGAAAATGAATATTGTTGAATTATTTTTGAACTAGGCAAGGAAGGTTTTTGACATATTTGATGAAGATATGATCCAAACAATTTATGAGAATTATTTGGGAATTTTTGGAATAACAAAAATATAGGTTGCTTCACAACCTAGGGTAAAAATTGACACATGGACATGACACATAGGCAAAACTGATGAGATGGCGCCTAGTCATCACAACCCACCATAATCTACAAGGCTATGACCATCTATATTGGTCATTAACAACTAGAAATAAGGCAGCGGACCAGCCCTGTTTGCTTTGTGACCATTTCGTGTAAGGAAATTATGACCTTTCTGACCAAAATGGTCGCAATGGTTTAGGGTTTGGAGCCCCCCGAACAGCTTTTGACCAATTGGTCTCAAATGGTCATAGATCTATGACCAATTCTTCCAGGGTCACTGACAGAAGGTCACTAGTTGACATATTTCTTGTAGTGCCCAAGGACAACTACACCCTCTGTGTGGTAGATCTTCACCTGTTCGGGCCTCGCTCTATGCCGACGATGCCGCCATCTTTGTGAAGCCCATTAAGGAAGACGTCTAATTCCTTGCTGCTACCCTGGCCTCTTTTGGAGAGGTGTCTGGCCTCGTCACTAATTGTGCCAAAAGTCTGGTTGCTCCCATCCGATGTGACAACATCAACCTTGACGATGTTCTTCATGATTTTCCGGCGGTGCGCGCCTCGTTCCCGATGCGCTACCTTGGGCTTCCGTTATCCGTCAAGCGCCTCAAGCGAATCCACTTCCAGTACCTTGAAGATAAAATTGCGGGCAAGCTCCCTCCCTGGCAGGGAAGACATGTGGCCTCTGCTGGCCGTGTGGTTCTTGTTAAGGCCATCCTAACTGCCATTGCTATCTACCATCTCAGGCCGCTCGACATCCCGGTGGAGGTCCTCAAGAAAATCAATAGTATTCGCCGTGCATATCTTTGGGCGGGCTCAGACAAGGTGTCTGGAGGAAAATGCAAGGTTAACTGGGAGCTCGTCTGTAAGCCCAAGGACAAGGGTGGGCTCGGAGTGCTTAACCTGGATAAGTTCGCCAAGGCTCTGCGGCTTCGATGGCTATGATTTGAATGGACTGACAAGAGCAAGCCATGGATAGGCATGGGGACGCCATGCACGGAGGATGATCGACACTTCTTTGCGGCTGCCACTACGGTCCTTGTTGGCAACGGACGAACGACGCAATTCTAGAACTCGTCGTGGCTCAATGGCTTGCGCCCCCATGACATCGCGCCGGACCTCTTCCACCTTTCTCGCAAGAAGAACTCATCGGTCCAGCAAGCCATGACCAACAACCCGTGGATCACTAATATTGATGGCACCAATGGTTTGTCCATCACGCATATCGAGTAGTTTGCTGACCTTTGGGAAAAATTATCAACGGCGACCCTTGAGGAAGATGTGGAAGACTCCATTACTTGGAAGTTCACTAAGGATGGGATTTATTCTGCTTCATCGGCATACAAGGCACAATTTGAAGGTCTCATATCCTCTGATCTTGTCAAGTCTGTGTGGAGGGCCTGGGCTCCCTCGAGGTGCAAATTCTTTGCTTGGCTCGTTCTTCAAAACAGAATATGGACATCAGACCGCTTGATCCGTCGTGGCTGGCCCAACTGCGGCTTGTGTCCCCTTTGTAAGAAAGCACAGGAGTCCGCTGCTCACCTACTATTCCAGTGCCTCTTCACATTGCGCATTTGGAACGACATTCTTCCGTGGCTTGGAATGCACCACATCTCTACTACTACATGGACGGTGAGCGCTTCGGTCAAAGAATGGTGGGACAGCAACCTTCAGATTCGTCTCGGCTCTCCCAAAGCCCTAGCCTCATTGATGATGCTCATCTCTTGGGAGGTTTGGACTGAGAGAAATGCTAGAGTCTTTCGCAACGTGGCGGTTCCATCGGTGGTCATCATCAACAACATCAAGCATGAGGCGTCGCTTTGGGCTTTGGCGGGTGCCAAGCACTTGAGTATTGTAATGCCGCGAGAGTAATTTTCATTTGTCTGCCGCTTGCGGCTTCTGTCTAAAACCTTCTCCCTTATTTAATGAAATGGCAAGTCTTTTGCCTCGTTTCAAAAAATAATAATAACCGGTTTTACTATTTAGACACTACCACTTTGATCAGTTGATTTCGCTTGAGAGGTGATAGGTTGAGCTTGAGATTGGGACGCCAGGACCGAGGCGGGGATTGTCGCAGTTGGTTAGACGGAGCACGAGCTCGAGACAGGGTGCCGCGACATTCTCGGTGAGGGCATGGACGGGAACTCGCAGGGAGGCGATCTAACCGCTTGTTTTTGATCCAATGGCTTAGAACCGTTCGTCCCGTCCCAAACTAGATTGTACATGATCTATAGTTTTATGTCTCCCAGAGAAAAACACCCGCCAGTAAAAACAACAACAGGATCTGTCACAAACATGACACCTAGTGGGTCAAGGGTTAGAGAGAGGAAAGGGGATTGGAGGTGAGAGCTGCGCCAATTTCCCCGCCGTCCACCGTTTCTGGAGCTCCCTCGCCAGGCCGTCTCCGTCGAAGCCTTCTTACGAGGCCTGAGTGGGCCTGAGAATAGATGGCCGAATAAGCAGTTCATCTCCGAGCTGCTACAATTCAAAACTGAAGCAATCGAGAAGCTCCTCTCAATCAAAGTAGTAGATTACAACAATAGATCGAGTCCTTCTAGTTATCATTCTTCGAGTTGCCACTTGCCAGCGGAGGCGGGATCCAAGCCGTTGTATATCCAGCCAGGCCATCTCCCCCGTGACATCGCAAAACCTCTCCCCCGGGCCATCCCCATGAAGATCGTCCTGCTCGGCTAGATGCACGACATGTCGAACAAAATTTTGTTTAGTTTTTCCTCGTAGATGAGGTTAAGGCTGTTGTCGACGTCCATTAGGACCCTAGATAGGTGAAACCCGTCAATCACGGGTCTAAGACGAGTGCGGTGACCCCTCTGTTACCGATTCCCGCAAGGGTATCTTGGTGATCAAATGTAATCAGGATTTTTGACCATGAGTCCATGTACACATCATTGAAATCGGATGGGTATTGTCCTTGAGTATGGTAATTTTCCCACCAGGGCAGTGCCCATCGTCGTCATCATACGAGTCGGGTTTTTCGCAACACATATTTTCTGCTATGTTACCTAACGGAAGACCCAACATTCTCTGTGTATGTGGGTGGCTGGTCGTCCCGGCGCTGCAGGGTGTATGGCGCATGACTGGTTGAGGATTTTTTCCAGCCATGATCTATTATCGTTCTTGGCGTTTCGATACTTTTTCTGGGCGCCGGCAATGGCAAGGGTGGTCGTGGATGACCTTTATCAATAGCTAGTATGTAGGTACAACGTATCAATTTTTTGTTGCATCGTAGAGATAGTTTACAATGGATGTGGTTGTATGAATTTAAGGTAGCTAAATGAGGTACTACCTGAATTTAAGATCACTGTCTACAGAAATGACGTATATAACGTATCTGGCTGTAGATGCTCTTACGGCTTCGAGATCTCAAAACAGTGTCTCACGTTATGATTGATTTGAGCCTGGCACGACGTGCTGGCTACATCAGACCCTGAGTTTAGTACTTAGAATATCATTCTAAGTAATATGCCTTGAGTCTACAGCTCTCGATGAACTGGTTTCGTCTTAAGAGATCTAACCATTTACGAACAGTTTGCATGAGACCCTTACTTTATTGATGTTATTATAATGACAGTTCAGTAACTCTTACTATTGTGAAATATAAAAAAAAAAACCTTTTCTTTTAAAAAAACTTATCCAAATGATAAGTGTCACACATTAGGTGCATGGCACTTCTGTCGTGACGTTTTTCGATGATAACTCCAGTCAATCAAGGATTGCACTTTCCAATGACACACTACATGTTTCTATCAAAAATAAACTAAAGCACAAAAATTGACATGCTTGATAATTTGTCATTCTCGAATAACTAAATGCCGTAAAAAAGTTTGAAGTTAGAGCAACTCCAATGGGGCAACCAATTTCGTCCGCCGCCGTCCGTTTGGGTCGGCGCGGACACAAAAAGCGGCCCAATGCACCGACCCAAACATACATGTGTCCGTTTGGCGTTCGCATGGCGACCCATTTCCGGTCCATTTTTGAGCCAGAATTGCGTCCGCGCGGACGGGAGAAGGATGCGCGCGCGCGCCTACTCCTCTCCCCGGGCCTGCCCGTCGGTGGCAGCCACCACCATTCCCCCCCATTTTCCCAAAAACACTCCTGTCCACGCGCGCTCGCTCCCACCCCAAACAGCCATGGACGATGCCATGGACCTCGACGCCACCGCCGGCCTCGCCTCCCTCGCCTCGTCCGGCGCCGCCGGCTCTGCCGGGAAAGGCAAGCCTCGTGCCCCACGCAAGGCGGCCGCCACGACCAAGCCAAAGAAGGCGCTGACGCCCGAACAGCGGGCACGCGAGTCGGCCAAGAGGAAGGGCCGGAGACACGCCGCGGACGCGAGGGATGAGGCCGCCGCTCAGGCAGCCGTCATCGCTGCTGCGCAGCAGGAGGTTACCAACGCCCGCGTCGCGGTGGCAACGAGGGAGACGCTCTACTTGCTAGGGTTAAACCCTAGCCAGCACGGCCTCGTCCAAGCTGCCGTCGCCGCGGCCAGCACCGGCTCGTCGGCGTTTTCGAGGATGGTGCTGCCCGACTCTGTTGGAAATATGGCCTAGAGGCAATAATAAAATGGTTATTATTATATTTCCTTGTTCATGATAATTGTCTATTATTCATGCTATAATTGTATTAACATGAAACCGTAATACATGTGTGAATACATAGACCACAACATGTCCCTAGTGAGCCTTTAGTTGACTAGCTCGTTGATCAACAGATGGCCATGGTTTCCCGACTATGGACATTGGATATCTTGATAACGGGATCACATCATTAGGAGAATGATGTGATGGACAAGACCCAATCCTAAGCATAGCACAAGATCGTGTATTTCATTTGCTAAAGCTATTCTAATGTCAAGTATCATTTCCTTAGACCATGAGATTGTGCAACTCCTGGATACCGTAGGAATGCTTTGGGTGTACCAAACGTCACAACATAACTGGGTGACTATAAAGGTGCACTACAGGTATCTCCGAAAGTGTCTGTTGGGTTGGCACGAATCAAGACTGGAATTTGTCACTCCGTATGACAGAGAGGTATCTCTAGGCCCACTCGGTAATGCATCATCATAATAAGCTCAATGTGACTAAGTAGTTGGGCACGGGATCATGCATTACGGAACGAGTAAAGTGACTTGCCGGTAACGAGATTGAATGAGGTATTGGGATACCGATGATCGAATCTCGGGCAAGTAACGTACCGATTGACAAAGGGAATTGTATATGGGATTGCTTGAATCCTCGACATCGTGGTTCATCTGATGAGATCATCGTGGAACATGTGGGAGCCAACACAGGTATCCAGATCCCGCAATTAGTTATTGGTCGGAGAGATGTCTCGGTCATGTCTGCATGATTCCCGAACCCATAGGGTCTACACACTTAAGGTTCGATGACGCTAGGGTTATAGGGAAGATTTGTATGTGATTACCGAATGTTGTTCGGAGTCCTGGATGAGATCCCGGACATCACGAGGAGTTCTGGAATGGTCCGGAGGTGAAGATTTATATATGTGAAGTCATCATACGGTCATCAGAAGTGTTCGGGGGTTTACCGGTATTGTACCGGGACCACCGGAGGGGTTCCGGGGTCCACCGGGAGGGTCCACCTTCCCCGGAGGGCCTTATGGGCTGTATGTGGAAGGGAACCAGCCCCTAAGTGGGGTGG
The DNA here is from genome assembly GCF_018294505.1 of Triticum aestivum. Lineage (NCBI taxonomy): Eukaryota > Viridiplantae > Streptophyta > Magnoliopsida > Poales > Poaceae > Triticum > Triticum aestivum. The sequence goes on from NC_057798.1 coordinate 123,814,089, forward strand.
GTGCCATCCCCCCTAGGGCCCATGTGCCTACGATTTGGGGGGACCCTAAAGGGGGCGCCGCCCTTGGCTTGGGGGGCAAGCCCCCTCCCCTTGGCCGTCGGTCCTGATACGTCTCCGTCGTATCTATAATTTTTGATTGTTCCATGCCAATATTCTTCAACTTTCATATACTTTTGGCAACTTTTTATACTATTTTTGGGACTAACATATTGATCCAGTGCCCAATGCGAGTTCCTGTTTGTTGCATATTTTATGTTTCACAGAAAACCAATATCAAACGGAGTCCAAATGGGATAAAAACGGATGGAGAATTATTTTGGAATATTTGGGATTTTCCGGTGGAAGAATCCACGTGAAATGGTGTTCGAGGTGGCCACGAGACAGGGGGGCGCGCCCACACCCCCTGGGTGCGCCCAGCACTCTCGTGGGCCACCCTTAAGGCGGTTGATGCCCTTATTTTTCCACAATAAAGCTAATTTTATGTGAAAAATCTGGGCGAAAGATTCACCCCAATCGGAGTTACGGATCTCCAGATATAAAGGAAACGGTGAAGGGGCAGAATCTGAGAACGCGGAAACAGAGAGATAGATCCAATCTCGGAGGGGCTCTCGCCCCTCCCACGCCATGGGAGCCAAAGACCAGAGGGGAAACCCTTCTCCCATCTAGGGAGGAGGTCAAGGAAGAAGAAGAAGAAGGGGGGCCCTCTCCCCCTTGCTTCCGGTGGCGCCAGAGCGCTGCCGGGGGCCATCATCATCACCGCGATCTTCACCAACACCGCCGTAATCTTCACCAACATCTCCATCACCTTCCCCCTTCTATATTCAACGGTCCACTCTCCCGCGTCCCGCTGTACCCTCTACTTGAACATGGTGCTTTATGCTTCATATTATTATCCAATGATGTGTTGCCATCCTATGATGTCTGAGTAGATCTTCGTTGTCCTATCGGTGATTGATGAATTGCTATGATTGGTTTGAGTTGCATGTTTTATTATTGGTGTTGTCCTATGGTGCCCTCCGTGTCGCGCAAGCGTGAGGGATCCCCGTTGTAGGGTTTGCAATATGCTTATGATTTGCTTATGGTGGGTGGCATGAGTGAACAGAAGCATAGACCCGAGTAAGTAGGTTGTTTGCGTATGGGATAAAAGGGACTTGATACTTTAATGCTATGGTTGGGTTTTACCTTAATGATCTTTAGTAGTTGCGGATGCTTGCTAGAGTTCCAATCATAAGTGCATACTAGATCATTGATGGACGCGTTGTTGCACCCGTCTATTTTTATGATAGAAGGACATGATTTTCAAATATGTGGATACATGAAAAAATATAGTGAAGGATAGTAGGTTAGGACTTTTTTTCTTGGGTCTGATGGGCTTAGAGTTGAACATTAAAGCCGTTGTTGCGTATGAGCAGTTCACACTGCAGTGTGACATTACATGCTACTCCCTCCGTTCCAAATTAGATGACCCAATTTTTTATTAAAGTTAGTACAAAATTGAGTCATCTATTTTGGAACAGAGGGAGTAGGTATGATTGATCAGAGTGCTATGTTTGATAATAGCTGGGGTTGCAATAATATATGCACATATCCAAGAGGTGTTTTATAAAAGCAAGAAATTGATCCCTTATCAGGGTAGTCCAGGAAATTGTTGCAAATATGTTAGGACCATTTGAATATATAAGACATGGGAATAAAAGGGCAGCCCGGTGCATGTAGCTCCCGCTTGCGCAGGGTCGGGGAAGGGTCCGACCACTTTGGGTCTATAGTACGGAGCCTTTCCCTACATTTCTGTAAGAGGCTGTTTCCAGGACTTGAACCCGTGACCTCATGGTGACAAGGCAGCAGCTTTACCACTGCGCCAAGGCTCCCCTTCATATAAGACATGGGAATGATGTGATAAAATAACATGGCAAAAAATTTAACCATGCTATGAGTAAAAAAAACATGGAGAAGAATGAACATGAAGTCACATGAACAAGTAGCACATAATCAAATTTTGTATTGCCTGAGAAGAGCACACCAGTTCAATACATTTAGAAAAGAACAATTAATCCGCGGAAATGGATAGGAATGTGTTCATGGTATAGTTGTTTGAGCCCTATATTTTTATTTCCATGCATCATGGAGAGTTATGCCCTCTGATGCACAGGATTTCCTAAACAAAACTATAAGTAAACTTGGATCTGTCTTGAGACATCGAAACTGAAGTTGTACTTAAATGACAGAGTGAGACAAAATAAGAAGGACAAAGAAGTGAACATGAGGATATTGGATGCTCTCCAACTTTCAACTTAGATGTGAATTCAGGTTGATTGGGAGTTCTGGGACGGCTGGACACAGGCACCACAACACAGGGAGTCATGTGCACAAAGGGGAGGGCTGCGGTGAGCTGCCGATCTCAAAAATCCCATACCAAGCTCAAAGATCACAATCGACCACCGCCAGCACGGACATCACATGTATGTATAATTTTTGGAATGAGAGGATGTCAGGACAATGTAATTGCTTGGGCAAGAATGAATCATACAACTGAAATGAAATATAGAGAAAACTACCCAAGCATCATGCTAAAGGATGTTGTGCAGTATATCCCGACGAGAGTGCTTGCAGTAGACCATGTCTTAGACCATGCAGTACTGCAGTAGGGAGAAATCCGTACTGTTTTGCAAAACAGGTTGAAAAACACCACGTTTTGTACGGTTGTACATGGCTTCAGGCAACTTTTTTTATCCCAAGAAGTTGCCCGAGGTGAAACTTTACCCTTGTGAAGAGCACAAAGTGCTTACATATGGTACCGAGATGTTTATCTTCCTTAAGCTTCACAATCATCTTAAAATGCTAAGTGCTATGTGTACATACAACCCCTGTATTTTAAGACTGTCTAAATGCACCACAAAAGTTTAGAGTAAAGGGAATCCCTATTGTCACAACAATTCATGGTCAAACAAAAATCTTGAACCAAATCAGTGTTTGTTTTTCAAGTACTCTGCCATTAAACTTAATTACCAAGCATTTGAGAGAATATTGATTCATGGTCGGGATGGGTATTGATCTAGACCATATGGTACTCGACTTGCTTTAACATTGCTACATCATATATGCCTCTTGACAGCAACTTCATAAACACACCTGCACAAGTACCTGCTTAAAAATTTCTTCAAATTCAGTAAGCATGGCTAAAATTCACTATGCATGTCATATAATTGAAAATCAACAGTTAGAGGCTTTGGAATTATATGTCAGTTTGTTGTTTAATACCATGATAAACAGAAGGAGTGACTCCATGTGCCATCACTATATGAATACGACGGATACTAAACTGACCTTTAACCATTGGAGATGCAATGGGGAACCCAACCCAGCAAAAAGTTCGAACTCGTCACCTCAGAGCACATGTCTTCAGTTGGGAGTGGAAAAACATCATCAATAAATAAAAATTATATACTTGATGGAGGAAGAACTTGAGAAGAACTAATTGAAGAACACAGATCAAACAACAACAACACGCGTGGAGTAAACAAAGAGCAAGGATCGACATGGTAACTGACATGCAATTATTTGTGTATTTTGATTATTTCAAACAATCATAGAGACTGAAATTATATCATACGAATAAAAGGTACATAGTACAACACACATATATTAGGCATAATTAAAGGGGGCAAAAGAGCACACTATACTGACCTGCCTGTTAGACACTGGATACCGATAGTTTCAACTGGAAGAACGAAAGAAACCAATCAGTACTTAGCTCAAATTTGTCCTTGTAGAGAACCTGCAATCATTTGAAATTCTAAATTGGACAGATAACACATCTGTATATGTAGACAGCAATTGAGAATTGGAACCAACGCATCACCTTTAACCCAGCTGAAGCAGTCTGACCTGTGTTTCTTTAATACAAAGAATAGTATGAGGGAGAATTGGAACAATTGGAGACCTAAGCATCACCATCGCTTTTGTGCTGGAAAATCGTTTCCGGGTGAGCATAATGGGAAAGGAGTAGCGGTAAGGTTGGTATTATATAGGTTGCATGAATTGAATGAAAAATATGAATCGCCAATGGAAACTGGCCTGCCCTGAGCTAAGACAGACATTAATGGCCAATAAAACTATCAATCAATCATCCTTGGCGATTGAACTTCATGGCTATTCGTTGTCGCACACCTCCTTCCATGTTGTGGAACCGAATGGATCAAGGAGCCGCTGTCCGTCGCGTCCGTGCAACAGAACGGACTGAGTAGGCTATATCTGTCACGTCGGTAGAAACCCAGCACAGTTCCCATGGCAGTCGAAGCCCCCTCATCGGTTGGCACCCAGGTCGGAGGCGCCGCCACGGTTGGGGCGAACGAAAGCAGGCTGCGAGAGAAAGAGACCAGTGTCACGGGCGTTCAGTGTTTTAGGGTTCACCACTTTTGCGCTGTGCGGGGTCGTTATATAGGCCCAGTAGGCCCAAATGAATGTCGGATGCCCAAAAAACCATCGGAGCAGCGGCCCGAGAAGGTTAGCGCTGTGATGAAGCCTGTACACATGATTTGGGTTAGATTAAGAGCAGATCGGACGGTAAGGAAGCCTAAAAGTGACTATCCAACGGCTAGAAATTCTAATGGCCTGAGAGGGCTGGAAAAGTGCTCAGTTATAATGTATCTAAATGATCCAAGTAGAGAAAGTATGCTAGCTTATGCCTCTCCCTCAAATATAATTGCAATAGTGATTACCGGTCTAGTAATGCAGTCAATTGCTTAGGGACAATTCCACAACTCCTACCACCACTTTTCCACACTCGTTATTTTACTTTATTGCTTCTTTATCTAAACAACCCCTAGCTTTTATTTACGTGCTCTTTATTATCTTGCAAACCTATCCAACAACACCTACAAAGTACTTCTAGTTTCATACTTGTTCTAGGTAAAGCGAACGTCAAGCGTGCGTAGAGTTGTATCGGTGGTCAATAGAACTTGAGCGAATATTTGTTCTACCTTTAGCTCCTCGTTAGGTTCGACACTCTTATTTATCGAAAACTGTTGCGATCCCCTACACTTGTGGGTTATCAAGACCTTTTTCTGGCGCCGTTACCGGGGAGTCATAGCATGGGGTGAATATTCTCGCGTGTGCTTGTTTGCTTTATCACTAAGTAATTTTTATTTGTTGTTCTAAGTTGTTCTCTATCTTTAGTTATGGATATGGAACACAAAATACCAAAAAATTAGGTGTACTTTCTACTCATGTAGATGGGGTAACTCCTAAACCCCCCGATTCTCATTATGTGAAAGATATTATGTACTACTTTGATAATCCTGAGAAAACCCCATTCAACTTTATAATGGGAGACACGTTTGATCAACGTGAATACTTTAGGGATTATCGCCCGACACAAAAGGGGAAACCATTATGGGATCAATTTATTATGTTGCGTTGGTATGCTCGTCAACTATGCGTGATGCATGATTATACTTGTTGCTCTAGGATGAAGGCTCCACACCTTCCCTTTTCATGCAAATTCAATGATAATGGAACCTTAGCTTCTTATGCTAATGGTAGATATGATTACTATGATGTGGAACAAATAGAAGAATTTGTTGCTTTTATGGGTGCTTATGAGATTGAATCTATGTTTAAAGCATTTGACGATTTTGATGATTCAGTTTATAGACCAGAAAATCTTGCTATACTTAGATAGTGCTATGAAAATTATGAATACAATTACTATATTAATGCATTTATTGAGAAAGTCTCTGCTGTCCAAGAAGAGACTAATATTTTGCATGAAGCTATGGAAGAAGAAATTGATGAAATTGTGAGCTCATTGGATGAAAAAGATGACGAGGAGAGCGAAGAACAAAAGGAGGAAGAGCGGATTGATCACCTGTGCCCACCTTCTAATGAGAGTAACTCTTCAACTCATACATTGTTTAATTCCCCTTCGTGCTTACCAAAGGATGATTGCTATGATGATTGCTATGATCCCGTTGATTCTCTTGAAATATCCCCTTTTGATGATGATTGCTATGCTTGTGGCCAAGATGCCAATATGAATTATGCTTATGGAGATGAACTTGCTATAGTTCCTTATGTTAAACATGAAATTGTTGCTATTGCCCCCACGCATGATAGTCCTATTATCATTTTGAATTCTCCCAACTACACTATATTGGAGAAGTTTGTGCTTATTAAGGATTATATTGATGGGTTGCCTTTTACCATTGCACATGATGATTTTGATAGATATAATATGCATGTGATTGCTGCTCCTACTTGCAATTATTATGAGAGAGGAACTACATCTCCGCCTCTTTATGTTTCCAACACGATAAAATTGCAAGAAACTGTTTATACTATGCATTGGCCTTTACTATGTGTGCATGAATTGTTTTTTTATGACATGCCAATGCATAGGAAGAGAGTTAGACTTCTTTGTTGCATGATATATGTTACTTTGTGCTCACTACTAAATCACAAATCATTGTTAATTAAAATTGGCTTTGATATACCTTGGGATCCGGGTGGATCCATTACTTGAGCACTATATGCCTAGCTTAATGGCTTTAAAGAAAGCACTGCCAGGGAGACAACCCGGAAGTTTTAGAGAGTCATTTATTTCTGTTGAGTGCTTTTATATAGTTTAAAAACAAAAAAATTAAGAGGGGAACCGAAAAACTTTTCAAAAAAGAAAGTGAAAGTGAGAGAGACAAGCATTGTTGAAGTGGGAGCTAGCCTTGAACTTTGTTCATGCTCACGGAAACTTTATGAATCTTGATTACAGAAACTTTTCATAAAAAATAACTATCCCCTTGTACAATTCCATTCTATTATAAAAATAATGTGCCAAGGTTTGCCTTTAGGATGTTTACAATGCTTGTTGGTTTGTACGGTGCAGGACAGAAACTTTGGCTGTAGTGCTCGATTTTACATTTTTAACTAGAAAGTCAGACGGTTCTGATTACTTTTGCACTGACTTTCTGTATAACTTGTTTATTTTTACTAATTTTGGTATAATTTTTGGGGTACCAGAAGTATGGTGGATGTTCAGATTGCTACAGACTGTTCTGTTTTTGATAGATTCTGTTTTTGATGCATAGTTTGCTTGTTTTGATGAATCTACCAATTTATATCAGTGGATTAAGCCATGGAAAAGCTTTATTACAGTAGACACAATGCAAAAATAAGATATGAATTGGTTTTCTACAGTACTTAGAGTGGTGATTTGCTTTATTATACTAACGGATCTTACCAAGTTTTCTATTGAAGTTTTGTGTGGATGAAGTGTCTAATCGAGGAGGTCTCGATATGAGGAAAAGGAAGAGAGGCAAGAGCTCAAGCTTGGGGATGCCCAAGGCACCCCAAGTAAATATTCAAGGAGACTCAAGCGTCTAAGCTTGGGGATGCCCCGGAAGGCATCCCCTCTTTCTTCAACAAGTATCGGTATGTTTTCGGATTCGTTTCATTCATGCATTATGTGCAAGTCTTGGAGCGTCTTTTGCATTTAGTTTTCATTTTTCTTTTATGCACCATGCTGGTATGAGATAGTACTTGGTTGATTTATAGAATTCTCATTGCACTTCATTTAAATCTTTTGAGTATGGCTTTATAGAATGCTTCATGTGCTTCACGTATATCGTTTGAAGTTTGGATTGCCTGTTTCTCTTCACATAGAAAACCGCCATTTGTAGAATGCTCTTTTGCTTCATTTATATTTGTTAGAGCGTGGGTATATCTTTTGTAGAAAGAATTAAACTCTCTTGCTTCATTTATATCAATTTAGAGAGATGACAGGAATTGGTCATTCACATGATTAGTCATAAAATCCTACATAAACTTGTAGATCGCTGGATATGATATGTTTGATTCCTTGCAATAGTTTTGCGATATAAAGATGGTGATATTAGAGTCATGCTAGTGGGTGGTTGTGGATTGTAGAGACACTTGTGTTGAGGTTTGCAAGTCCCGTAGAATGCACGTATGGTAACCTTTGTGTGACAAATTTGAAGCATGGGGTGTTTCTTTGATTGTCTTCCTTATGAGTGGCAGTCGGGGATGAGCTATGGTATTTTCCTACCAATCTATCCCCCTAGGGGAATGCATAGTAGTACTTTGCTTCGAGGACTAATAAACTTTTGCAATAAGTATATGCGTTCTTTATGACTAATGTGAGTCCATGGATTATACGCACTTTTACCTTTCCATCATTGCTAGCCTCTTCGGTACCATGCATTGCCCTTTCTCACCTTGAGAGTTGGTGCAAACTTCGCCGGTGCATCCAAACCCCGTGATATGATACGCTCTATCACACATAAGCCTCATTATATCTTCCTCAAAATAGCCACCATACCTACCTATTATGACATTTCCATAGCCATTCCGAGATATATTGCCATGCAACTTCCATCATCATCATATACATGACTTGAGCATTCATTGTCATATTGCCTCGCATGATCGTAAGATAGCTAGCATGATGTTTTCATGGCTTGTCCATTTTTTTGATTTCATTGCTATGCTAGATCATTGCACATCCCGGTACACCGCCGGAAGCATTCATATAGAGTCATATCTTTGTTCTAGTACCGAGTTGTAATATTGGGTTGTAAGTAAATAAAAGTGTGATGATCATCATTATAGAGCATTGCCCCATAAAAGAAAAGGAAAAGAAAAAAAAGAAGAAAAAAAAGAAAGGCCAAAGAAGCCTAAATAAAAAAGGGGGCCAAAGAACCCACCCAAAAAGAAAAAAAAGAAAAAAAAGAAAAAAAGAAAAAAGAAAAGGGGCAATGTTACTATCCTTTTTCCACACTTGTGCTTCAGAGTAGCACCATGTTCTTCATATAGAGAGTCTCATATGTTGTCACTTTCATTTACTAGTGGGAATTTTTATTATAGAACTTGGCTTGTATATTCCAACGATGGACTTCCTCAAATGCCCTAGGTCTTCAAGAGCAAGCAAGTTGGATGCACACCCACTTAGTTTTCAGTTTGAGATTTCATACACTTATACCTCTAGTGCATCCGTTGCATGGCAATCCCTACTCCTCGCATTAACATCAATTGATGGGCATCTCCATAGCCCGTTGATTAGCCGCGTCGATGTGAGACTTTCTCCTTTTTTTGTCTTCTCCACATAACCTCCATCATTATATTCTATTCCACCTATAGTGCTATATCCATGGCTTGCGCTCATGTATTGTGTGAGGGTTGAAAAAGCTGAAGCGCGTTAAAAAGTATGAACCAATTGCTCGGCTCGTCATCGGGGTTGTGCATGATGGGAGCATTTTGTGTGACGAAGATGAAGCATGGCTAAACTATATGATTTTGTAGGGATAAGCTTGCTTTGGCCTTGTTGTTTTGAAAAGACATGATTGCTTTACTGGTACGCTCGAAGTATTATTGTTTTTATGTAAAATGATAGACTATTGCTTTGAATCACTCGTGTCTTAATATTCATGCCATGATTAGACATATGATCAAGATTATGCTAGGTAGCATTCCACATCAAAAATTATCTTTTTTTATCATTTACCTACTCGAGGACGAGCAGGAATTAAGCTTGGGGATGCTGATACGTCTCCGTCGTATCTACAATTTTTGATTGTTCCATGCCAATATTCTTCAACTTTCATATACTTTTGGCAACTTTTTATACTATTTTTAGGACTAACATATTGATACAGTGCCCAGTGCCAGTTCCTGTTTGTTGCATGTTTTATGTTTCGCAGAAAACCAATATCAAACAGAGTCCAAACAGGATAAAAACGGACAGAGAATTATTTTGGAATATTTGGGATATTCCGGAGGAAGAATCAACGCGAAACGGTGTCCGAGGTGGCCACGAGACAGGGGGGCGCCCCACACCCCCTGGGCGTGCCCGACACTCTTGTGGGCCACCCGTAAGGCGGTTGATGCCCTTCTTTTGCCGCAAGAAAGCTAATTTTATGAGAAAAATTTGGGCGAAAGATTCACCACAATCGGAGTTATGGATCTCTAAATATAAAGGAAATGGTGAAGGGGCAGAATCTGAGAACGCGGAAACAGAGAGATAGATCCAATCTCGGAGGGGCTCTCGCCCCTCCCACGCCATGGGAGCCAAGGACCAGAGGGGAAACCCTTCTCCCATCTAGGGAGGAGGTCAAGGAAGAAGAAGAAGAAGGGGGGGCCTCTCTCCCTTGCTTCCGGTGGCGCCGGAGCGCTGCCGGGGGCCATCATCATCACCATGATCTTCACCAACACCGCTGTCATCTTCACCAACATCTCCATCACCTTCCCCCTTCTATATTCAGCGGTCCACTCTCCCGCGTCCCGCTGTACCCTCTACTTGAACATGGTGCTTTATGCTTCATATTATTATCCAATGATGTGTTTCCATCCTATGATGTCTGAGTAGATCTTCGTTGTCCTATCGGTGATTGATGAATTGCTATGATTGGTTTGAGTTGCATGTTTTATTATTGGTGCTGTCTTATGGTGCCCTCCATGTCGTGCAAGCGTGAGGGATCCCCGCTGTAGAGTTTGCAATATGCTTATGATTTGCTTATGGTGGGTGGCGTGAGTGAACAGAAGCACAGACCCGAGTAAGTAGGTTGTTTGCGTATGGGATAAAGGGGACTTGATACTTTAATGCTATGGTTGGGTTTTACCTTAATGATCTTTAGTAGTCTTGGATGCTTGCTAGAGTTCCAATCATAAGTGCATATGATCCAAGTAGAGAAAGTATGTTAGCTTATGCCTCTCCCTCAAATAGAATTGCAATAGTGATTACCGGTCTAGTAATGCAGTCAATTGCTTAGGGACAATTCCACAACTCCTACCACCACTTTTCCACACTCGCTATTTTACTTTATTGCTTCTTTATCTAAACAGCCCCTAACTTTTATTTACGTGCTCTTTATTATCTTGCAAACCTATCCAACAACACCTACAAAGTACTTCTAGTTTCATACTTGTTCTAGGTAAAGCGAACGTCAAGCGTGCGTAGAGTTGTATCGGTGGTCGATAGAACTTGAGGGAATATTTGTTCTACCTTTAGCTCCTCGTTGGGTTCGACACTTACTTATCAAAAATTGTTGTGATCCCCTACACTTGTGGGTTATCAGCCCCCCCTCTAGATCTCATCTAGAGGGTCGCCCCCTTCCCCCTTCACCCTATAAATAGAGGGGAGGAGGGAGGGCAGCCACACCACATCCAAGGCGCATCCCTCCCCCTCTCCAACACCTCTCCTCCTCCGTTTGAGCTTGGCGACGCCCTGCCGGAGAACTGCTGCTCCACCACCACCACGCCGTCGTTCTGCTGCTGGAGCTGTCTTCCTCAACCTCTCCCTCCTCCTTGCTGGATCAAGGCGTGGGAGACGTCACCGGGCTGCACGTGTGTTGAACGCGGAGGTGCCATTGTTCGGCGCTTAGATCAGAATCCACCACGATCTGAATCGCTACGAGTAGGACTCCTTCATCCACGTTCTTGCAATGCTTCCGTTTCATGATATTCAAGGGTATGAAGATGCACTCCCCTCTCTCTCGTTGCTAGTTTCTCCATAGATTGATCTTGGTGATGCGTAGAATTTTTTTAATTTCTACAACTATCCCCAACAGTGGCATCATGAGCTAGGTCTATGCGTAGTTTCTATGCACGAGTAGAACAAAATTTGTTGTGGGCGTCAATTTTGTGAATTTACTTGCCGTTACTAGTCTTATCTTGATTCGACGGCATCGTGGGATGAAGCGGCCCGGACCGACCTTACACGTACGCTTACGTGAGACAGGTTCCACCGACTGACATGCACTAGTTGCATAAGGTGGCTAGCGGGTGTCTGTCTCTCCCACTTTAGTCGGATCGGATTCGATGAAAAGGGTCCTTATGAAGGGTAAATAGCAATTGGCATATCACGTTGTGGTTTTGGCGTAGGTAAGAAACGTTCTTGCTGGAAACCTATAGCAGCCATATAAAAACTTGCAACAACAATTAGAGGACGTCTAACTTGTTTTTGCAGCATATGCCGTGTGATGTGATATGGTCAAAAGGATGTGATGAATGATATATGTGATGTATGAGATTGATCATGTTCTTGTAATAGGAATCACGACTTGCATGTCGATGAGTATGACAACCGGCAGGAGCCATAGGAGTTGTCTTAATTTATTGTATGACATGCGTGTCATTGAATAACGCCATGTAATTACTTTACTTTATTGCTAAACCATTAGCCATAGTAGTAGAAGTAATAGTTGGCGAGACAACTTCATGAAGACACGATGATGGAGATCATGGTGTCATGCCGGTGATGACGATGATCATGGCGCCCCGAAGATGGAGATCAAAAGGAGCAAAATGATATTGGCCATATCATGTCACTATTTGATTGCATGAGATGTTTATCATGTTTTTGCATCTTATTTGCTTAGAACGACGGTAGCATAAATAAGATGATCCCTCATAAAATTTCAAGAGAGTGTTCCCCCTAACTATGCACCGTTGTGAAAGTTTGTTGTTTCGAAACACCACGTGATGATTGGGTGTGATAGATTCTAACGTTCGCATACAACGGTTGTAATCCAGATTTATACATGCAAAACACTTAGGTTGACTTGACGAGCCTAGCATGTACAAACATGGCCTCAGTACGCAAGAGACCGAAAGGTCAAACATGAGTCGTAGAGCAGATACGATCAACATCAAGATGTTCACTGATGATGACTAGTCCGTCTCACGTGATGATCGGACACGGCCTAGTTAACTCGGATCATGTATCACTTAGATGACTAGAGGGATGTCTATCTGAGTGGGAGTTCATTAAATAATTTGATTAGATGAACTTAATTATCATGAACTTAGTCTAAAATCTTTGCAATATGTCTTGTAGATCAAATGGCCCACGCTAATGTTGCCCTCAACTTCAACGCATTCCTAGAGAAAACCAAGCTAAAAGACGATGGTAGCAACTATACAGACTGGGTCTGGAACTTGAGGATCATCCTCATAGCTGCCAAGAAAGCATATGTCCTAGATGCACTGCTAGGTGAAGCACCCGTTTCCCCAGCAACTCAAGACGTTATGAACGACTGGCAGTCGTGTAGTGATGATTACTCCCTGGTTCAGTGCGGCATGCTTTACAGCTTAGAACCGGGGCTCCAAAAGCGTTTTGAGCAGCACGGAGCATATGAGATGTTCCAAGAGCTGAAAATGGTTTTCCAAGCTCATGCCCGGGTCGAGAGATATGAAGTCTCTGACAAGTTATACAGTTGTAAGATGGAGGAGAATGGTTCTGTCAGCGAGCACATACTCAAAATGTCTAGGTTGCACAACCGCTTGTCTCAGCTGGGAGTTAATCTCCCGGATGACGCGGTCGTCGATAGAATCCTCTAGTCGCTTCCACCTAGCTACAAGAGCTTTGTGATGAATTTAAATATGCAGGGGATGGTGAAAACCATTCCTGAGGTATATTCAATGCTGAAATCAGTGGAGGTGGACATCAAAAAGGAACATCAAGTGTTGATGGTCAATAAAACCACTAGTTTCAAGAAAGGCAAGGGTAAGAAGAACTTCAAGAAGGAGTTGCCGCGCCCGGTAAGCCAGTTGCCGGGAAGAAGCCAAAGCATGGGCCCAAACCTGAGACTGAGTGCTTTTATTGCAAGGGAAACGGTCACTAGAAGCGGAACTGCCCCAAGTACTTAGCGGACAAGAAGGCCGGCAACACCAAAGGTATATGTGATATACATGTTATTGCTGTGTACCTTACCAGTACTCGTAATAGCTCCTGGGTATTTGATACCGGTGCGGTTGTTCATATTTGTAACTCAAAACAGGAGCTGCGGAATAAGCGGAGACTGGCGGAGGACGAGGTGACGATGCGCGCCGGGGATGGTTCCAAGGTCGATGTGATCGCCGTCGGCACGCTGCCTCTACATTTACCTATGGGATTAGTTTTAAACCTCAATAATTGTTATTTAGTGCCAGCTTTGAGCATGAACATTGTATCTGGATCTTGTTTAATGCGAGATGGCTACTCATTTAAATCCGAGAATAATGGTTGTTCTATTTATATAAGAGATATGTTTTATGGTCATGCCCCGCTGGTCAATGGTTTATTCTTAATGAATCTCGAGCGTGATGTTACACATATTCATAGTGTGAATACCAAAAGATGTAAGGTTGATAATGATAGTCCTACATACTTGTAGCACTGCCGCCTTGGTCACATTGGTGTCAAACGCATGAAGAAGCTCCATGCAGATGGGCTTTTGGAGTCTCTTTATTACGAATCATTTGACACGTGCGAACCATGCCTCATGGGCAAAATGACCAGGACTCTGTTCTCCGAAACAATGGAGCGAGCAACCAACTTATTGGAAATCATACATACTGATGTGTGCGGTCCAATGAGCGTTGAGGCTCGCGGTGGCTATCGTTATGTTCTCACCCTCATTGATGACTTAAGCAGATATGGGTATGTCTACTTAATGAAACACAAGTCTGAGACCTTTGAAAAGTTCAAGGAATTTCAGAGTGAGGTAGAGAATCAAGGTGACAGAAAAATAAAGATCTTACGATCAGATCATGGGGGAGAATATTTGAGTCACGAATTTGGTACACACTTAAGAAAATGTGGAATTGTTTCACAACTCACGCCGCCTGGAACACCTCAGCGTAATGGTGTGTCCGAACATCGTAATCACACTCTATTGGATATGGTGCGATCTATGATGTCTCTTACCGATTTACCGCTATCATTTTGGGGATACGCTTTAGAGACAACTACATTCACTTTAAATAGGGCACCGTCTAAATCCATTGAGACGACACCGTATGAATTATGGTTTGGGAAGAAACCTAAGCTATCATTTCTAAAAGTTTGGGGATGCGATGCTTATGTCAAGAAACTTCAACCTGAAAAGCTCGAACCCAAGTCGGAAAAATGCGTCTTCATAGGATACCCTAAGGAATCATTGGGTATACCTTCTACCTCAGATCCGAAGGCAAGATCTTTGTTGCCAAGAACGGGTCCTTTCTGGATAAAGAGTTTCTCTCGAAAGAAGTAAGTGGGAGGAAAGTAGAACTTGATGAAGTACTGCCTCTTGAACCGGAAAGTAGCTTAGCTCAGGAAGATGTTTCTGTGGTGCCTGCACCGACTAGAGAGGAAGTTAATGATGATGATCAAGGTACTTCGGATCAAGTTGCTACTGAACTTCGTAGGTCCACAAGGACACGATCCACACCAGAATGGTATGGCAACCCTGTCCTGGAAATCATGTTGTTAGACAACGGTGAACCTTCAAACTATGAAGAAGCGATGACGGGCCCAGATTCCAACAAATGGCTTGAAGCCATGCAATCCGAGATAGGATCCATGTATGAAAATAAAGTATGGACTTTGACAGACTTGCCCGATGATCAGCGAGCGATAGAAAATAAATGGATCTTTAAGAAGAAGACGGACGCAGATGGTAATGTTACCATCTATAAAGCTCGGCTTGTCGCTAAGGGTTACCGACAAGTTCAAGGGGTTGACTACGATGAGACCTTCTCACCCGTAGCGAAGCTGAAGTCCGTCTGAATCTTGTTAGCAATTGCCGCATTCTATGATTATGAGATATGGCAAATGGACGTCAAAACGGCATTCCTTAACGGTTTCCTCAAGGAAGAATTGTATATGATGCAGCCGGAAGGTTTTTTCGATCCTAAGAATGTTAACAAGGTGTGCAAGCTCCAGCGCTCCATCTATGGGCTAGTGCAAGCATCTCGGAGTTGGAACATTCGCTTTGATGAAATGATCAAAGAGTTTGGGTTTGTGCAGACTTATGGAGAAGCCTACGTTTACAAGAAAGTGAGTGGGAGCTCTATAGCATTTCTCATATTATATGTGGATGACATACTATTGATGGGAAATGATATAGAACTTTTGGATAGCATAAAGGCCTACTTGAATAAGTGTTTTTCAATGAAGGACCTTGGAGAAGTTGCTTACATATTAGGCATCAAGATCTTTAGAGATAGATCGAGACGCCTGATCGGTCTTTCACAAAGCACATACCTTGATAAGATATTGAAGAAGTTCAATATGGATCAGTCCAAGAAAGGGTTCTTGCCTATTTTGCAAGGTGTGAAATTGAGCACGGCTCAATGCCCGACCTCGGCAGAAGATAGAGAAAAGATGAGTGTCATCCCCTATGCCTCGGCCATAGGGTCTATTATGTATGACATGCTGTGTACTAGACCTGATGTAAACCTTGCCGTAAGTTTGGTAGGGAGGTACAAAAGTAATCCCAGCATGGAACACGGGACAACAATCAAAGAATATCCTGAAGTACCTGAAAAGGACTAAGGATATGTTTCTCGTTTATGGAGGTGATGAAGAGCTCGTCGTAAAGGGTTACGTCGATGCTAGCTTCGACACAGATCTGGATGACTCCAAGTCACAAACCAGATACGTGTACATTTTGAATGGTGGGGCAGTAAGATGGTGCAGTTGCAAGCAACGCGTCGTGGCGGGATCTACATGTGAAACGGAGTACATGGCAGCCTCGGAGGCAGCACATGAAGCAATCTGGATGAAGGAGTTCAATACTGACCTAGGAGTTTTTCCCAATGCGTCGGGCCCGATGACTCTCTTCTGTGACAACACTAGAGCTATTGCCCTTGCCAAGGAGCCCAGGTTTCACAAGAAGAGCAGGCACATCAAGCATCATTTCAACTCCATTCGTGAAAATGTTCAAGATGGAGACATAGAGATTTGTAAAGTACATACGGATCTGAATGTCGCAGATCCGTTGACTAAACCTCTTCCGCGAGCAAAACATGATCAACACCATAACTCTATGGGTGTTCGATTCATCACAGTGTAACTAGATTATTGACTCTAGTGCAAGTGGGGGACTATTGGAAATATGCCCTAGAGGCAATAATAAAATGGTTATTATTATATTTCCTTGTTCATGATAATTGTCTATTATTCATGCTATAATTGTATTAACCGGAAACCGTAATACATGTGTGAATACATAGACCACAACATGTCCCTAGTGAGCCTCTAGTTAACTAGCTCGTTGATCAACAGATGGTCATGGTTTCCTGACTATGGACATTGGATGTCATTGATAACAGGATCACATCATTAGGAGAATGATGTGATGGACAAGACTGTTGGGTAACGTAGCAGAAATTCAAAATTTTCTACGCATCACCAAGATCAATCTATGAGATTCTAGCAACAAGAGAGGGAGAGGATGAGCATCTTCATACCTTTGAAGATCGCTAAGCGGAAGCTTTACAAGAACGCGGTTGATGGAGTCGTACTCGCGGCGATTCAAATCGCGGAAGATCCGATCTAGTGCCGAATGGACGGTGCCTCCGCGTTTAACACACGTACAGCCCCAAGACGTCTCCTCCTTCTTCATACAGCAAGGGGAGAGGAGGAGTTGAGGGAGAACTCCGACAGCACGACGACATGGTGATGGTGGAGCTTGTGGTATTCCTGCAGGGCTTCGCCAAGCACTACGGAGGAGGAGGAAGAGTTGGAGGAGGGAGGGGCTGCACCAAAAGTAAGGGTGCTACAGCCCTCCCACCCCCCTCTATTTATAGGGTTAAGGGGAGAGGGGGCCGGCACCTCTAGATCCCATCTAGAGGGGGGGGGGCAGGAGGGGAGGCTTGCCCCCCAAGCAAGGTGGAGGCGCCCCCCTCCCCTAGGGTTTCCAACCCTAGGCGCCTTAGGCCCATGGGGAGGGGCGCACCATCCCACTAGGGTCTGGTTCCCTCCCATATTCAGCCCATCAAGTCCCCCGGGGCAGGTGGCCCCACCCGGTGGACCCCCGGACACCTTTCGGTGGTCCCGGTACAATACCGATAACCCCCAAAACTATTCCGGTGACTGAAACTGGACTTCCCATATATAAATCTTCACCTCCGGACCATTCCGGAACTCCTCGTGACGTCCGGCATCTCATCCGGGACTCTGAACAACATTCGGTAACCACATACTTATTCCCATAACAACTCTAGCATCACCGAACCTTAAGTGTGTAGACCCTACGGGTTCGGGAATCATGTAGACATGACCAAGACATCTCTCCGGCCAATAACCAACAGTGGGATCTAGATACCCATGTTGGCTCCCACATGTTCCACGATGATCTCATCGGATGAACCATGATGTCGGGGATTCAAGCAATCCCATATACAATTCCCTTTCTCAATCGGTAGTTACTTGCCCGAGATTCGATCGTTGGTATCCAAATACCTCGTTCAATCTTTATACCGGCAAGTAACTTTACTCGTTCCGTAATGCATGATCCCATGACTAACTACTTAGTCACATTGAGCTCATTATGATGATGCATTACCGAGTGGGCCCAGAGATACCTCTCCGTCATACAGAGTAACAAATGCCAGTCTCGATTCGTGCCAACCCAACAGACACTTTCGGAGATACCTGTAGTGCACCTTTATAGCCACCCAGTTACGTTGTGACGTTTGGTACACCCAAAGCATTCCTACGGTATTCGGGAGTTGCACAATCTCATGGTATAAGGAAATGATACTTGACATTAGAAAAGCTCTTAGCAAACGAACTACACGATCTTGTGCTATGCTTAGAATTGGGTCTTGTCCATCACATCATTCTCCTAATGATGTGATCCCGTTATCAACGACATCCAATGTCCATGGTCAGGAAACCATAACCATCTATTGATCAACGAGCTAGTCAACTAGAGGCTCACTAGGGACATGTTGTGGTCTATGTATTCACACATGTATTAAGGTTTCCAGTTAATACAATTATAGCATGAATAATAGACAATTATCATGAACGAGGAAATACAGTAATAACCGTTTATTATTGCCTCTAGGGCATATTTCCAACAGTCTCCCACTTGCACTAGAGTCAATAATCTAGTTCACATCACTATGTGATTGTAATGAATTCAACACCCATGGGGTTTGATCATATCTCGCTTGTGAGAGAGGTTATTAGTCAACGGGTCTGAACCTTTCAGATCCTTGTGTGCTTTACAAATCTCCATGTCATCTTGTAGATGCAACTACCACGCTCTATTTGGAGCTATTCCAAATAAATGTTCTACTATATGAATCCGGTTTACTACTCAGAATCATCCAGATTAGTGTCAAAGATTGCATCGTCGTAACCCTTTACGACGAACTCTTTTACCACCTCCATAATCGAGAAAATTCCTTAGTCTAGTAGTTACTAAGGATAACCTTGACCGTTGTCCTGTGATCCATTCCTGGATCACACTTGTACCCCATGACTGACTCATGGCAAGGCACACTTTAGGTGCGGTACACGGCATAGCATACTATAGAGCCTACGTCTAAAGCATAGGGGATGACCTTCGTCCTTTCTCTCTCTTATGCCGTGGTTAGGTCTTGAGTCTTACTCAATACTCACACCTTATAACACAGCCAAGAACTCCTTCTTTGCCGATCTATTTTGAACTCTTTCAAAATCTTGTCATGGTATGTATTCATTTGAAAGTACTATAAAGCGTTTTGATCTATCCTTATAGATCTTGATGCTCAACGTTCAAGTAGCTTAATACAGGTTTTCCATTGAAAACCACTTTTCAAACAACCCTGTATGCTTTCCAGAAATTCTACATCATTTCCGATCAGCAATATGTCAACAACATATACTCATCAGAAATTCTTTAGTGCTCCCACTCACTTCTTTGGAAATACAAGTTTCTCATAAACTTTGTATAAACCCAAAATCTTTGATCATCTCATCAAAGCGTATATTCCAACTCCGAGATGCTTACTCCTGTCCTTAGAAGGATTGCTGGAGCTTTGCATACTTATTAGCATCTTATAGGATTGAAAAAACCTTCTGGTTTTATCATATACAACCTTTCCTCAAGAAAATTGTCCATGAAACAATGTTTTGACATCCTATCTGCAAGATTTCATAAATAATGCACTAACTGCTAATATAATTCCAACAGAGTCTTAGTATCGCTACGAATGAGAAAGTCTCATCGCAGTCAACTCCTTGAACTTGTCGGAAAACATCTTAATGACTAGTCGAGCTTTCTTAATGGTGACACTTACCATCATTGTCCGTCTTCCTTTTAAAATCCATTTGTACTCAACAGCCTTACGACCGTCGAGTAGTTCTTCCAAAGTCTATACTTTGTTTTCATACATGGATCCTCTCTCGGATTTTATGGCCTCGAGCCATTCGTCAGAATCCGGGCCCACCATCGCTTCTCCATAGCTCGTAGGTTCATTGTCGTCTAGCAACATGACCTCTAAGACAGGATTACGTACCACTCTGAAGTAGTACGCATCCTTGTCGACCTACGAGGTTTGGTAGTGACTTTATCCAAAGTTTCATGATCAATATCATCAGCTTCCACTTCAATTGGTGTAGGCGCCGAAAGAACAACTTCATGTGCCCTGCTACACACTAGTTGAAGTGACGGTTCAATAACCTCATCAAGTCTCCACCATCCTCCCACTCAATTCTTTCGAGAGAAACTTTTTCTCGAGAAAGGACCCGATTCTAGAAACAATCCCTTTTGCTTCCGGATCAGAGACAGGAGGTATACCCAACTGTTTTTGGGTGTCCTATGAATATGCATTTATCCGCTTTGGGTTCGAGCTTATCAGGCTAAAACTTTTCACATAAGCGTCGCAGCCCAAACTTTTAAGAAACGACAACTTAGGTATCTCTAAACCATAGTTCATATGGAGTCATCTCAACAGAATTACGTGATGCCCTATTTAAAGTGAATGTGGTTGTCTCTAATGCCTAACCCATAAACGATAGTGGTAATTCGATAAGAGACATCATGGTATGCACCATATCCAATAGGGTGCAGTTATGATGTTCGGACACACCATCACACTATGGTGTTCCAGGCGGTATTAGTTGTGAAACAATTTCCACAATGTCTTATTGTGTGCCAAACTCGTAACTTAGATATTCATCTCTATGATCATATCATAGACATTTTATCCTCTTGTCACGACAATCTTCAACTCCACTCTGAAATTACTTGAACCTTTCAATAATTCAGACTTGTGTTTCATCAAGTAAATATACTTAGCATCTACTCAAATCATCTGTGAAGTAAGAACATAACGATATCCACTGCGTGCCTCAGCACTCATTGGACTGCACACATCAAAATGTATTACTTCCAACAAGTTGCTTTCTTGTTCCATCTTACTGAAAACGAGGCCTTTCAGTCATCTTGCCCATGTGGTATGATTTGCATGTCTCAAGTGATTCAGAATCAAGTGAGTCCAAACGATCCATCTGTATGGAGTTTCTTCATGCATATATACCAATAGACATGGTTCGCATGTCTCAATCTTTTCAAAAATGAGTGAGTCCAAAGATCCATCAACATGGAGATTCTTCATGCGTTTTATACCAATATGACTCAAATGGCAGTGCCACAAGTATGTGGTACTATCATTACTATCTTATATCTTTTGGCATGAACATGTGTATCACTACGATCGAGATTCAATAAACCAGTGCAAGACCATTGAAGGTATTATTCAAATAAACAGAGTAACCATTATTCTCCTTAAATGAATACCGTATTGCGATAAACATAAGCCAATCATGTCTATGCTCAACGCAAACACCAAATAACAATTATTTAGGTTTAATACCAATCCCGATGGTAGAGGGAGCGTGCAATGTTTCATCACATCAACCTTGGAAACACTTCCAACACATATCGTCATCTCACCTTTAGCTAGTCTCCGTTTATTCCATAGCTTTTATTTCGAGTTACTAACACTTAGCAACCGAACCGGTATCTAATACCCTGGTGCTACTAGGAGTACTAGTAAAGTACACATTAATATAATGTATATCCAATATACTTATGTCGACCTTGCCAGCCTTCTCATCTACTAAGTATCTAGGGTAGTTCTGCTTCAGTGACCGTTCCCCTCATTACAGAAGCACTTAGTCTCGGGTTTGGGTTCAACCTTGGGTTTCTTCACTAGAGCAGCAACTGATTTGTTGTTTCATGAAGTATCCCTTCTTGCCCTTGCCCTTCTTGAAACTAGTGGTTTCACCAACCATCAACAATTGATGCTCCTTCTTGATTTCTACTTTCGCTGTGTCCAACATCTCGAATATCTCAAGGATCATCATATCTATCCCTGATATGTTATAGTTCATCACGAAGCTCTAGTAGCTTGGTGGAAGTGACTTTGGAGAAACATCACTATCTCATTTGGAAGATTAACTCCCACTCGATTCAAGTGATTGTAGTACTCAGACAATCTGAGCACATGCTCAACGATTGAGCTTTTCTCCCTTAGTTTGTAGGCTAAGAAACTCGTCGGAGGTCTCATACCTCTTGACATGGGCCCGAGCCTGAAATCCCAATTTCAGCCCTTGGAACATCTCATATGTTCCGCGACGTTTCAAAAACGTCTTCGGCACCACAATTCTAAACCGTTTAACATTACTGAACTATCATGTAGTCATCAAAACGTGTATGTCAGATGTTCGCAATATCCACAGACGATGTTCGAGGTTTAGGACACCGAGCGGTGCATTAAGGACATAAGCCTTCTGCGCAGTAATGAGGACAATCCTCAGTTTATGGACCCAGTCCGCATAATTGCTACTATCAACTATATTTTCTCTAGGAACATATCTAAACAGTAGAACTGAAGCGTATGCAACGACATAATTTGCAAAGACCTTTTGACTATGTTCATGATAATTAAGTTCATCTAATCAAATTATTTAATGAACTCCCACTTAGATAGACATCCCTCTGGTCATCTAAGTGATACATGATCCGAGTCAACTAGGCCGTGTCCGATCATCACGTGAGACGGACTAGTCATCATCGGTGAACATCTTCATGTTGATCATATCTACTATACGACTCATGTTCGACCTTTCGGTCTCTTGTGTTCCGAGGCCATGTCTATACATGCTAGGCTCGTCAAGTCAACCTAAGTGTTTTGCATGTGTAAATCTGGCTTACACCCGTTATATGCGAACGTTAGAATCTATCACACCCGATCATCACGTGGTGCTTCGAAACAACGAACTTTCACAACGGTGCACAGTTAGGGGGGACACTCTCTTGAAATTTTATGAGGGATCATCTTATTTATGCTACCGTCGTTCTAAGCAAATAAGATTCAAAAACATGATAAACATCTCATGCAATCAAATAGTGACATGATATGGCCAATATCATTTTGCTCCTTTTGATCTCCATCTTCGGGGCGCCATGATCATCATCATCACCGGCATGACACCATGATCTCCATCATCGTGTCTTCATGAAGTTGTCTCGCCAACTATTACTTCTACTACTATGGCTAATGGTTTAGCAATAAAGTAAAGTAATTACATGGCGTTATTCAATGACACGCATGTCATACAATAAATTAAGACAACTCCTATGGCTCCTGCCGGTTGTCATACTCATCGACATGCAAGTCGTGATTCCTATTACAAGAACATGATCAATCTCATACATCGCATATATCATTCATCGCATCCTTTTGGCCATATCACATCACACGGCATATGCTGCAAAAACAAGTTAGACGTCCTCTAATTGTTGTTCCAAGTTTTACAAGAACATGATCAATCTCATACATCGCATATATCATTCATCGCATCCTTTTGGCCATATCACATCACACGGCATATGCTACAAAAACAAGTTAGACGTCCTCTAATTGTTGTTCCAAGTTTTTACATGGCTGCTATAGGTTTCTAGCAAGAACGTTTCTTACCTACGCCAAAACCACAACGTGATATGCCAATTGCTATTTACCCTTCATAAGGACCCTTTTCATCAAATCCGATCTGACTAAAGTGGGAGAGACGGATACCCGCTAGCCACCTTATGCAACTAGTGCATGTCAGTCGATGGAACCTGTCTCACATAAGTGTACGTGTAAGGTCGGCCCGGGCCGCTTCATCCCACAATACCGTCAAAACAAGATAGGACTAGTAACGGTAAGCATACTGAACAAAATCAACGCCCACAACAACTCGTGCATAGAATCTACGCAATAGACCTAGATCATGATGCCACTGTTGGGTAACGTAGCAGAAATTCAAAATTTTCTAGGCATCACCAAGATCAATCTATGGAGATTCTAGCAATAAGAGAGGGAGAGGATGAGCATCTTCATACCTTTGAAGATCTTTAAGCGGAAGAGTTACAAGAACGCGGTTGATGGAGTCGTACTCGCGGCGATTCAAATCGCAGAAGATCCGATCTAGCGCCGAACGGACGGTGCCTCCGCGTTCAACACACGTACAACCCAGGGACGTCTCCTCCTTCTTGATCCAGAAAGGGGAGATGAGAAGTTGAGGGAGAACTCCGACAACATGACGGCATGGTGGTGGTGGAGCTCGTGGTATTCCTGCAGGGCTTCGCCAAGCACTACGGAGGAGGAGGAAGAGTTGGAGGAGGGAGGGCTGCGCCAAAAGTAAGGGTGCTACGGCCCTCCCACCCCCCTCTATTTATAGGGTGAAGGGGAAAGGGGGCCGGCCTCTCTAGATCCCATCTAGAGGGGGGGGGGCGGCCAGGAGGGGAGGCTTGCCCCCCAAGCAAGGTGAAGGTGCCCCCTCCCCTAGGGTTTCCAACCCTAGGCGCCTTGGGCCCTTGGGGAGGGGAGCACCAGCCCACTAGGGGCTGGTTCCCTCCCATATTCAGCCCATCAAGTCCCCCGGGGTAGGTGGCCCCACCCGGTGGACCCCCGGACACCTTTTGGTGGTCCCGGTACAATACCGATAACCCCCGAAACTATTCCGGTGACTGAAACTGGACTTCCCATGTATAAATCTTCACCTCCGGACCATTCCGGAACTCCTCGTGACGTCCGGGATCTCATCCGGGACTCCGAAAAACATTCGGTAACCACATACTAATTCCCATAACAACTCTAGCGTCACCGAACCTTAAGTGTGTAGACCCTACGGGTTCGGGAATCATGCAGACATGACCGAGACATATCTCCGGCCAATAACCAACAACGGGATCTGGATACCCATGTTGGCTCCCACATGTTCCACGATGATCTCAATAGATGAACCACGATGTCGGGGATTCAAGCAATCCCGTATACAATTCCCTTTGTCAATCGGTACATTACTTGCCCGAGATTCGATCGTTGGTATCCCAATACCTCGTTCAATCTCTTTACCGGCAAGTCACTTTACACGTTCCGTAATGCATGATCCCGTGACTAAATACTTAGTCACATTGAGCTCATTATGATGATGCATTACCAAGTGGGCCCAGAGATACCTCTCCGTCATACGGAGTGACAAATCCCAGTCTCGATTTGTGCCAACCCAATAGAAACTTTCGGAGATACCTATAGTGCACCTTTATAGCCACCCAGTTACGTTGTGACGTTTGATACATCCAAAGCATTCCTATGGTATCTGGGAGTTGCACAATCTCATGGTCTAAGGAAATGATACTTGACATTAGAAAAGCTCTTAGCAAACGAACTACACAATCTTGTGCTATGCTTAGGATTGGGTCTTGTCCATCACATCATTCTCCTAATGATGTGATCCCGTTATCAATGACATCCAATGTCCATGGTCAGGAAACCATAACCATCTATTGATCAACGAGCTAGTCAACTAGAAACTCATTAGGGACATGTTGTGGTCTATGTATTCACACATGTATTAAGGTTTCCAGTTAATACAATTATATAATAGGCAATTATCATGAACAAGGAAATACAGTAATAACCATTTTATTATTGCCTCTAGGGCATATTTCCAACAAAGACCCAATCCTAAGCATGGCACAAGATCGTGTAGTTCGTTTGCTAAAGCTTTTCTAATGTCAATTATCATTTCCTTAGACCATGAGATTGTGCAACTCCCGGATACCGTAAGAATGCTTTGGGTGTACCAAATGTCACAACGTAACTGGGTGGCTATAAAGGTGCACTACAGGTATCTCTGAAAGCGTCTATTGGGTTGGCACGAATCAAGACTGGGATTTGTCACTCCTATCTCTGGGCCCACTCGGTAATGCATCATCATAATGAGCTCAATGTGATTAAGTAGTTGGTCACGGGATCATGCATTACGGAACGAGTAAAGTGACTTGCCGGTAACGAGATTGAACGAGGTATTTGGATACCGATGATCGAATCTCGGGCAAGTAACGTACTGATTGAAAAAGGGAATTGTACGCGGGATTGCTTGAATCCTCGACATCTTGGTTCATCCGATGAGATCATCGTGGAACATGTGGGAGCCAACATGGGTATCCAGATCCCGCTGTTGGTTATTAGCCGGAGAGCTGTCTCGGTCATGTCTGCATGATTCCCGAACCCGTAGGGTCTACACACTTAAGGTTCGATGACACTAGGGTTATAGGGAAGATTTGTATGTGATTACCGAATGTTTTTCGGAGTCCCGGATGAGATCCTGGACGTCACGAGGAGTTCCGGAATGGTCCGGAGGTGAAGATTTATATATGGGAAGTCATCATATGGTCATCGAAAGTGTTCGGGGGTTTACCGTATTGTACCGGGACCACCGGAGGGGTTCCGGGGGTCCACCGAGAGGGTCCACCTGCCACGGAGGGCCTTATGGGTTGTATGTGGAAGGGAACCAGCCCCTAAGTGGGCTGGGCGCCATTCCCCCTATGGCCCATGCGCCTAGGGTTGGGGGGGACCCTAAAGGGGGCGCCCTCCTTGGCTTTGGAGGGCAAGCCCCCCCTTGGCCGCCGCCCCCTCTAGATCTCATCTAGAGGGGTCAGCCCCCTTCCCCCTTCACCCTATAAATAGAGGGGAGGAGGGAGGGCAACCGCACCACATCCAATGCGCAGCCCTTCCCCTCTCCAACACCTCTCCTCCTCCGTTTGAGCTTGGTGAAGCCCTGCCGGAGAACTGCTGCTCCACCACCACCACGCCGTCGTGCTACTGCTGGAGTTGTCTTTCTCAATCTCTCCCTGTTCCTTGCTGGATCAAGGCGTGGGCGACGTCACCGGGCTGCACATGTGTTGAACGCGAAGGTGCCGTTGTTCGGCGCTTAGATCGGAATCCACCACGATCTTAATCGCTACGAGTACGACTCCTTCATCCGTGTTCTTGCAACGCTTCCGTTTCACGATCTTCAAGGGTATGAAGATGCACTCCCCTCTCGTTGCTAGTTTCTACATAGATTGATCTTGGTGATGTGTAGAATTATTTTAATTTCTGCAATGATCCCCAACAGACTCGCCCCACGCGTCGGTTTGCAAACCGATCCCCGGCTTCCACGTCTACCCGCAGGACGCCCGCCCCTCCGGGGAGTGCTCGCCCGAAGTGAGCGTGATCGCGCCTTCCACGCCCGCGCCCATCGACCTTAACTCCACCCCGGTGGCCGGTGGCTCGTCATCCGGCAGCGCGAGGAAACACGCGTGGCAGACGCCGGCCGGCGTGCTCCCGGATGCCCGCAACCTGTTCGACGAAATGTCGTCCGCCGCCGACGAGGACTACATGAAGAACCTCATCTTCGAGGGCGGTGTGCCGGCCGCTGGCTACGATCCCGACGAGACACAAAGCCAGAATGGCCGCGGGGCATTCGCGCCGGTCGCTGGCTATGACCCCGACCAGGCGGCCTTCATGCGTGATCAGGTCGGCATCGACCTGGATGGCTCCCCCCTCGACCACAAGTTCCCGGACGACTATGGGCTAGAGGAAGAGGACGAGTGCGACATCGACGTGGAGCCCTTGTTCGAGGACGAGCTCGCCAACCAAGCCGCCGGTCCTAAGCCGAAGCGCAAGAGCAAGCGGACGAAGGCGTACACGGAGGCCGAGGACAAGCTTCTTCGCTAGTGTTGGCGAGACATTGGACAAGACCACAAGACGGGCGCCGAGCAAAAGCATTCAACCTTTTGGATTCATGTCCATCGAGAGTTTCATGAGCGCAAGAAGTTTCCACCGTACCAATTTGTGAGCACGCGCGGGTGGGTCTCCATTTCCAAGCGGTGGAGGGTGATCCAACAAGAGTGCAACAAGTTTTGCGCCACTCTTGAGAGCGTTAAGGCCCGCCCCGTGAGCGGCATCGGCATGCAAGACATGGTGGAGATCATGAAGGTGGATCTCAACACCGTGTCGCCAAGGAAGAGGCCGTGGTTCGAGAAGATGCAGGCTGACATGCTCAAGTTCGAGTGATTTATGGCGGTGAGCGCCATCTTTTTTGTATGCCGGCAGGTGTGCCGACATGACCACGGGAGCCGCGACGGCGCGGTCGAACTCAAGTCCCACCCTTTTTTGTGTGTTGGCATGTGTGCCGGACGGGCTGGCGAATGCGCCATCATGAACTATGGTGATATTTTCTGAAGCCGACATTGTATGCCGACGCTGGCATGATGCCGGCATGAGACATGGCCGCTGGCATGATCGCCCGTGTGCCTTTTTAAAAAAAGTTGAACGCGGACATGAAATGGGTCGGCGCGTTGGGCGCACTGCCGATCCAAATGCAAACTGGACGGACGCCGGGCAGGTGGCCGATCAAAACGGACAAAAGTCGGACAAATGCGCCATCCGTTTGGTCGGCCTGTTGGAGTTGCTCTTAGGCTGGTCACAATGGGCAAGAACATAAGCTAGTAACTTCACACTTCCCTAGACTATGCTACTACCATCATAGTGGGTAGGAACATCTATGTAGTGTCATGCAACGATGTATTTATTAGGTTATAGACTCATTGTTTCTTGAAGTGTGTGATGTTCCGGTAACTTAGCTAGTTATCACAAGCACCTCTCTCTTCACTAAATACGTGCCACATAAACAAAGTTGTATTGGAGTGTGTGATGTTAAGTTCCTCCCCACTGTGACCAGCCTTAACAGTAGTGACTTTTGGTACTGGTCCAAAACTTAAGGTGCAAAAATTCACGTACTGTTCGGTGCTGCCTGACAACGAGGCACGGGCGCTTAATATGAGCTACTTTATTCCGAGACGCTTAGGAATTGCGCACCGTTTTGGCCGTATTCTCTGTCCTACACAAGTAGCCTGCCTGACCCGTCTAATCTCCGGGCCAGAGTGCTAATGGCAGTGAGCCTAGCTCGGCACGGCCATGAGCCCGTGCATGACCCGTTCAATCAGAAGCCGCTCTCTTTATTTCGCAAAAAAAAAGAAGAAGTCGCTTTCCTTTTATCCACCATGTCGTGATATGCACCGAGATGGAATTGTTTCGATCTGCCCCCGCCCGCCCGGTGGAAATAAAGAAATAGCACTTTTACACCGGAAGTGAAGTTTTTGAGCTCCTAAGGTGAGCTCGGTGAACTGTAAAAAAAAACTGTGAATATTTTTATAAAAAGATTGACAAAAGTTTTTACTTGCTCACAAAATTTCACCTTGAAATCCCATTCTTGGAATTCATGGCAAAAACAAAAAAATAATGATACTCCAAAAGTGTTATTTTTGAAAGCATTTTGAAGTACTGATTTTGTTCTTTTGCCACGACTTCCACAAATGTTTTTTCAAGATGAGATTTTATGGTCATGTAAAACTTTTGTCAATGTTTGCATTGTTTTCAATTTTTTTCTTTCGATTTTACTAGTTCAAATGAGCTCGGGAGCGGAAGATGACTTTTATTTTGCGCCTCCATTCTTCCGCTCTTCTTTGGACTGCAAAGGCAGAAATGCAGCAGGGTTTCTGACAATGTACCAACTCCCTCACCTTTTTACGCTCATGCTAATCTTCTTTATAATGATATTAAAATTAATGAAAAGGGGATGCCTGGTCGAGAAAAGAAACGTCTGAGCGACAAGCTCTACAAGTACCGCGTGTTATCTTTCGCTGATGTGGGAGAATGAAACAAATCGTTTTATCAAGCAGAGCGACGAGAGGTTCGTAAACACACGGAGCGAGCCCGACCGCAGATTTATGATTCGGGACCAAATGAATGGCTTAGGCTAGTCATAGTGGACAGCAACTTAGACTAGTAACATGCTAGTCTAAGTTACTACCATTATAGTAAGTAGTAACATAAGTGTAGTATCATGCAAGCTTTCATTTATTATGTTGTAGACTCATTTTGTATTGGGGTGCGTTATGTTACGGTACTCCCTCCGTCCAAGTGTATTGGGCATTTTAGCGATTTTAGAATTTCCAAATGAGTAAGACGCGAAGGAATTAAATCAGCCTCGTATCACTCCCGTGCCTCGTTCGCTTCACCCTCATCCACAAGTTTTCAATCTTATGGGCAATAACTTTGGTTGCATGCGTTTCATGGTGCATGTTGATTGGTAAGGCGAAGGAATTGCAATCAATTAGCTCAGCTTATAAGATATTTAATGCTAATTATATCTAATAATATGACCAATCCAATCACATCTAGATCATGGTGCAGCTCCTTAGGCGCCCAATACACCTGGACGGAGGGAGTAACATATTATGTTACTATAAATACCTCTCTCCTCATTAACTTCATGCCACATAAGCATACATGTCTTGGGGTGCGTTATGTTACTATCTAAGTTATTTTCACTATGGCTAGGCTGCTCATAGTGGGAGTAACACGGGTAGTAACATAGATGCCACATAAGCAAAAATGTTGATGTGGCAAGTAGTTAATGAGGAGAGAGGCAAATAGAGTAACCTAATATGTTACCATCACATAGCGCTTTCCAATACAGAATGAGTCTACAAGACAATAAATGAACATGTACATGCCATAGTGGGGAGTAACTTAGAGTAGTAACATGCATACGTTACTACTCTATGTTACTACCCTTATAGTGGGAAGTGTCATATGTGTAGTAACATACACATGTTCATTTATTGTCTTGTAGACTCATTTTGCATTGGAAAACGCTATGTGATGGTAACATATTAGGTTACTCTATTTGCCTCTCTCCTCATTAACTACTTGCCACATCAACATTTTTGCTTATGTGGCATCTATGTTACTACCTATGTTACTCCCACTATGACTAGCCTGACCAGCCTAATTACTTTGGGGTCTGTGATGTATCAGTCCACCTTTATTTCATGCATATAGTCTCACAAAGAGAAGATTGAGAGGGAATTTGACTTACAAGAGAGTTAATTCTCCGTAACTCCCAGCACACCAAACAAATCTTTACAAGGTCATATTTGGTAAAAAAGAATAAAAAGTAGATTATTTTTGGCTGAACTTTTAAAAGGTAAATTTTATTGCCGAAATGACATTTTTACTGGGGACGGGGGCAGATAAGTAAAAAACAATATTCGCTTCCAAAGTGATGCCACACATCCGCGGGCCAAAGCACTACAAAAACCCAGGCCGGCCACCACCCTTCTTCACTTCTGCTTGCCGACGAGGCCAAGCAGAAGCACCATCTTGACTAGCCCCATTGCCCCAATGGCAGCAGCAATTCCCAGCGCCACCCGGATCAGCCCGGACGACTGCTACTGCACTGAGCCCGGTTGTGGCTTCCAGGCCCCGCCACGGGCGCTCCTCGACCACCTCGTCGCCGTGCACTCCCTGCGCGCGGCCAGAATCACCTACGGCGACCAGTACCAGCTCGTCGTGCCGGCGTCGGAGCGCCGGGTCCTCCTGATCGCGGAGAAGGACGAGCGCGTGTTCCTCCTGGCCGTGGGCGACGCCGACGGCCTGGTAGAGAACTTCTGGGCGGCCGGTGCGGAGCAAGGCTGGGGCCCGTTCGTCAGCGGCGGCGACGAGAGCCGCGCGTTCAAGGCAGTCTCCGTGCTGTGCCTCAGGGCGTCCGCGGCCGCGGAGGCGGGGCCGCAGTACGTGACCGAGCTCTCCACCGCAGGTGAGACGATGTCGACGGAGTCAGCCGTGTGGAGCTCGTCGGGGCCGTGCGAGCCCCCCCTGAAGTCCATTATGCCGGCGACCCTGCACGGGGCGTCCAAGGACGTGCATCTCCGCGTACGCATCAGCGTCGCAAAAAAGTCTCGGTTCTGGAAAAAGTTTCGCCACTCTTGGAAGTTCGGGTTTTTCGGAAGACTTTGTTGTTGTGTCAAGGTACTCCCTCCGTTCTGAATTACTTGTCTTGGATTTGTCTAGATACAGAATATCTAGCACTAAAATGAGTCTAGATACATCCGTATCTAGACAAATTCAAGACAAGTAATTCGGAACGGAGGGAGTATATCGGACGCACGGGTAACTCGGTGACATATGTCCGTTGCAGGACTTGCATATGAACACATTTGGTTAACTAGCAAATATGCCCGTGCGTTGCAACGGGAGAAAGGCTATTAGATTATGCACGTGTGATAGATATAAAAAAATTATGAACCAAATGACAGGATGAGATAAGGAATTTTAGAATGTAATTTCATAAAGTATGTCTGGGTGATGTCATGACGAGATAAGGGACTTTTAAAAAGTCATTTTAAAAATAAAAAATGTGATGGTCTCATCACGACTTGATTTTCTAACGCGTCATAACGAAAAAAATATCGGTGATAAAACTGCATTGATGGACACTGCATGAGCTAGACCGATGAGTGAGTGCCTCACCTTGACCTAACGTAACGGTGTTTATAATAATTAGTAATGTGGTGTAAAAAAAATATAGCTGTGTATGAAGGCAAAATAGAAATTTAGTCATTTTATATAGCTTACAAAAGTTAACCCTTAGAAAGTTGTGTCAATTTTTGAGGGCTCAGCGCTGTACAAGACATGGAAAACTTTTTTTTATCCAAATCGAGGAACTGAATACAATCATGAAGCGACCCCTACAGATCTCCTGCGACGGTTCATTATGTTCATTATTTATGGATCTCTTTTAATTTTTGTGAACATATTCCAAACTTTAATGGACATTTTTTAAATTCCCTAATATGTTTTGAATACTGGATATTTTTAAAAAATCATGCACATTTTTTATTTCCTGAAAAGTTATTTGAAACCGTGATAGTTTTTTATAATACATGAACAATTTTTGAAATCATGATCATTTTATGATTTTCCGAATGTTTTTTTAATTCACACAGTTTATAATTTTTCAAGACTTTTTTTGAAATATTTTTTTCTGGAAATCACGAATAAATCTAAAGAAGAAAAAACTAAAACAGAAATAAGAACGTGAAAGGCAAAAAATGAAATAAAAACAGGGGCGTTGCAACCTGCAAATGGGCCGGCCCATTACTGTGTGCGGGATGAGTAGGCGCACTTGCGAGACGAAAAAGAAGAGATAAAAGGTGGGCAGGCTGGGGATCGAACCCTGGCGGCGCTGGCCACTGCGATCAGTGTATCTTTGTGTTATGTTAGTGGATCTCGGCTTATATAAACCAGAACCAACAGTGCGATGCGTGAACCGTTTTTTGCCACTTACAGGTGGCATTGGTGGGTAAATTTTGCCAACTTCAAGGGTATTTTTTGTGACGTATGGAAGAAACCTAATTCTCTTTATTATTAAGTAAAGATTAGCAGCCGACTACTAGTATGTTGCGTGCGTGGCATTATATATGCTTGGATGTATGGCTGTTAAATCAGTTAAATGCCTTATTAAGTAGTTAACTCGCCCTGGATGGGCTTATGGGAAATGCTGATTAGGGTTATGTAAGCTTCGTCTTGTGTGTTATTGCGTTGCGTTGTGAATGCATGGGCCATGAGTTTGATGTATCCTGCATAGTCCAGCCTCAGTGTTAATTAAGCTTACCATCTTTATGTAGCCGACTTAAGCTTACTCTTGGCTTCCAAGGATAAACCCTAGATAAGCTACAGGTGAATCTGAATACATAAGTCATGGATGACCTTAAAAAAAAGCCGGGAAAGCCTAAAGCGCACACATGAGCATATCTAGCTTAGAATTGATAGGGACATCTACTAATATCCTCTCTCTCAACATAAATAAAAACGTCCGCCAACGATAACATCAGCAATCTCCATCTCCAGTTCACCACAATGTAAAAGATCCAACGTTGGTCAGGCCCGACCATAATAGACATGTCAACCACGTGACTATTACTCAATTACCCAGAAAAGATCACACACCATTATATATATAAAGCAATGACCATACAAACCCGCATATAGAACTGGGCACACATATCACATGCACCCAAGGCAAAATACAATTGTGTGCGCTCCACCTGGTCTCCACGCCGGTCGCGCCCCCTTCGCCTCCGTCCGAGTCGGCCAGTGACATCTTCAATGTGGGCCTGCTCGTCATGCCGACTTTGTCGCCGCGCTCCCCCTCCATCATCTCCACCCTTCGCGCCTCGTCGTCGGTCCCGGACCCCCCGGCCCCCCTGGTTCAACCTCCCCAGTCCCCACGGGTGGCGGCGGGTGCGCCCCCGTCGGCGCGCCGGCTCCGTCCCTCCCACCCGCGGGCGTTGCGGCTGGCGACATCTTGGAGGTTGTCGCCCCGCTTCCCTCGCCGGTGGCCCCCGACGCTCTCCTCGCCCTGCCTACCTCCCCGACCGCGACGGTGGCCGTGGTCGTGACCACTCCGACCTCCGCTCACCCTCCGTCGACGGTGGCGTACGCCAGGCGGCCCCGCTCCACATCGACGCCGGTGACGGCGTCCCGCCACAGCGCCCGCCTCGACGCGACCCGTCCGGCGGACTCCCGGGCTCCGTCCATCGCTGAGCGCGCAGAGCTTCGGGCGGCGGTCCGGAACCTCGAGTCAGGTGTGGATCCTGTCCCCCCCAGTTCTTTCAGTTGTTCCTTTTCCGCGCTTGAGGCCGTCCCTCTTGGCCACCTCGCCAAGATGGCCACTGACTCGGCCATCGTTTTCAGAGGGGAAGTTGGCCCCCCCTTAGAACAGATCGCGGCCATTAGGGCTCGTGAGATCTTAGATGGCAAGCTGGCTGAGACTCGGGCGCGCTTGCTCCGGCCTACCGAGGATTCGACCGCGACCTCCGCAGGTCTGGGTCTTCCGGTGGCCGACGGAGTGATCCGTGGCCGCACCCGCTCTCGCACTGTTGCTCTCCGCGCGCAAAGCGCCTCCCGTGTCCTGGGGTCAAGCAGCCCCCTATGGGGGCTTAGACGCGGGCCCTTTTCTGGAACATCCGCGGCTTCGGCCATGATGGCCGCCGCCGCCAACTCATCGAATACATGCGAGACGAACACATCGACATCATTGCCATCCAGGAAACCATGCGCACTGAGTTCTCCCTCCAAGAGCTCGAGTGTCTTAGTTCTCACCTCTTCGCTTGGCATTGGCTCCCTTCTAGTGGGACCACAGGCCACTCTGGCGGCATCCTGTTAGGGGTAAAGGATGCCACCTTTGAGGTTGGTGGCATGGACCGGGGTGAATTCTTCGTTAGTATGGAGATCTTCGAGCGGGCTCTCAACTTCAAATGGCAGGTTGTGATTGTCTATGGTCCGGCGGACCACCGCCGCTCCCCGGCCTTCCTGGAAGAGCTTCATTTGAAGATCTCCAACTCCCTCCTCCCAGTTGTTGTGGGCGGAGACTTTAACCTCATCTAATCCCCGGATGAGAAGAATAATGACCGGATTAACCTCCTCCGAATGCAGCTATTCGGACGGGTGCCAGGTTCACTTGGACAAACCGTCGGGCTGACCCGACGCGATCCGTCTTGGATCCCGTCCTAGTTTCCCCAGAATGGGAATTATGTTGCCCCCTAGCCTCGCTTCGTGCGATTACCAGGATCGGGTCTGATCATGTCCTCCTCCTCCTCTCCACTGTCGACAAGCGCCCCCCCACCCCACCGCGTTTTCGGTTCGAGCTCTTCTGGCTCAACCAGGCCGGCTTCCGGGAGGCGGTCGCTGCTCGCGGGATCTCTGCCCGCTCTTCCCCTCATCGCGCCATGTTTGCAGTTGACTCGTGGCACTTATGTGCCAAGCTCGCCCACCAATTCATGAAGGGTTGGGGTGCCAACCTTGGCCGGGATCTCCGAGAGCGAAAAAGGCCCTCCTGCTGGCTATCCAAGCTCTGGATGCCTGTGCTGACACGTCCGGAATCTCCCCGGATGAGTGGATGTTGCGATATGACCTTGAAGACCGGCTCTCAACCATCTACACTGATGAAGAGGCCTACTGGCGTTTGCGTGGTACCCAACGGTGGGTACTTCAGGGTGATGCCAACACCGCCTATTTCCAGGCGGTGGCGAACGGCCGCCGGCGCCGAAACTCCATCCACTGCCTTTGGGATGGAGATTCGCCTCTCGTTCGCCCCTCGGCCATCCGTGCCCATGTAGATGGCTTCTATAAAGCCCTATTTACCCCACCCCTTAGGGTGGGGCTAGTCTCGCTCCCGACATTTGGTCGGGTGCTCAATTGGTCTCTGATGCGGCCAATGCTGCTTTAGTGGCCCCCTTCACCGGGGATGAGGTTCTCACGGCTATTAAAGGCATGAACCCCTCCTCGGGCCTGGGACCGGATGGCATGCCCGTAACGTTCTTTAAGACGTTCTGGCCGACCATCAAGCCGAAGGTCATGGCCCTGTTTGAGGAATTCTACTCGGGCACTATGGATCTTGGGCGTCTTAACTATGGCATCGTGACCCTCATCCCCAAGGTCCCGGGCGCCTCCGACATCCGCCAATTTCGGCCAATCACAGTGATTAATGTGATATTCCGGATCCTGGCCAAAGGGTACGCCAATAGGGTGACCCTTCTTGCGGACACGATTAGCCACCCGAACCAATCCGCCTTCATACAAGGCCGATTTATTCTGGATGGGGTTCTGGTTTTCCACGAAGTCCTCCATGAGGTCCGGATGAAACACCGTCGGGCGGTTTTCTTGAAGCTAGACTTCCACAAGGCCTACGACACGGTCCACTAGCCCTTCTTGCGAGAAGTGTTGCTTCGCAAGGGCTTCGATGACCGGTGGGTGACTAGGGTCATGCAACTTGTCTCCTGTGGCCGGACCGCTGTGAACATCAACGGAGACATCGGGCCCTACTTCCCTACCCCCTGTGGGGTTCGCCAGGGTGACCCTTTCTAGTCGTTCTTGTTCAACATGGTGGTTGATGCCCTTGCATCCATCCTTGATAAGGCCAAAGATGCTGGCCATATTCGCGGCATCGTCCCCCACCTAGTCGGAGGGGGAGGGGTCTCCCTCCTCCAATACGCGGACGATACCATAATTATGGTGGAGGGCTCCGTCCAAGACATTGCTAACCTGAAGTTCCTCCTCCTGTGCTTCCAACAGATGTCGGGCCTAACCATCAACTTCGATAAGAGCGAAGTGATGGTTCTCGGGTTCCCCCCGGTGGAAGCACATGCCATAGCGGACCGACTTAATTGTCGGTTGGGTTCTTTCCCCACGACATACCTGGGGATCCCCATTAGTGACTCGCGGCTCATCGTGGCGGACCTCCGCCCCACGGTGACCCGTATGCAACATCGCGTTGAACCCTGGAAAGGGCGTTGATTGTCGAAGGCTGCTCGCGTGATCCTTATCAACTCTTCGCTTGCTAGCCTTCTGTGGTTCCTCATGAGCTTCTATAGCCTCCATGAGACCCTCCATCAGGAGATCGCCAAGTAGCAATCCAGATTCTTCTGGGCTGGGGAGGGGGATAAGCAGAAGTACCCTATGGTTAGCTGGCCCGATATCTGCAAACCCAAGGACCAGGGAGGTCTTGGGA
This sequence comes from Triticum aestivum, assembly GCF_018294505.1. NCBI lineage: Eukaryota > Viridiplantae > Streptophyta > Magnoliopsida > Poales > Poaceae > Triticum > Triticum aestivum. Next base: position 123,851,569 of record NC_057798.1, read on the forward strand.
TCCTGTCCTCCCGCCCCATGAACATAGCCCTCTTGACTCGCTGGCTCTGGCGCATTGCTAATGGCGATGGAGGTCTCTGGCTCACCATCATCCAGAACAAGTATCTTCGAGGATAGCCCCTTGCATTTTGTCAGTGCTCGGGCGGCTCCCAGTTTTGGCAGGCCATCACCCAGCTGCTTCCTGTGCTTCGTATTGGCACATCCATTGCGGTAGGTACCGGGTCCTCGATCCTGTTCTGGTTTGATCGATGGATTGGCGACTCCCCCTTGGCCGCGCGATTTCCGGAGCTCTTCGCAATTTCAGTTGACCCTCGTGTCTCTGTTGAGACGGCCCTTATTGACTTAGGGCGCCTCGCTTTCTGTTGTCCCTTTGGCCCCCCTGAAGTTGCTGCTTGGGATGCCCTAATGTAGGACATCACCCTCCTCCCTATGGACGGCATTTGCACCCCAGATGTCACCTCTTGGCGGCTTCAGCCCTCCGGCTGCTTCTCCACCAAATCCCTCTACGCGGTCATCGCCCCCTCGACGGCCCCCGAGCCCTTCAGTTTGATTTGGGATATCCTCTTGCCCCTGAAGATCAGGATCTTCCTGTGGCAATGGATTCGCGGCCGCCTCCCGTCCGGCGTGGAGGTCCTTAAGCATAATGGACCTGGGAACGGGATGTGCCCCTTGTGCGACACGGTGGAGGATGCTAACCACATCTTCTTCTCGTGCTCTACGGCTCAGTTCCTTTGGTCCTGCTTCCGCGAGACGGTTGGGGGCCAGTGGTGTAACACCAACTTCCCTGACTTGCTTGCGGAAATCCACGCCTCCCCCCTCGCTACCGCCATATCAGATGGCTCTCGGTTGGGGTCCTTGCCTGGACGCTCTGGACCGTTCGCAATAAGCTTGTCATTCAGAAGGTCCCTCTCCGACGTGCTACTGACGCCATTTTTAAAATGTGTGGATATTTGCAGCTCTGGCGGCCTCTTAGCCGCCTCCAGGATCGGGACGTCATGAACAACCTCATCGCCGACCTTCGTTCGATGGCCTTCCGCTTGGCGCCCCCGCTCCCCCCGCCACCCCTGGAGCCCGACTAGATGCTTTGCCGCACCCCGCGTGTGCGTGTTTTTTATATTTTTAAGGGCTTGTTGACCTGTGCCCTCAGCATTAACCTTTTTTGACTACTTGTTGTGCTAGACCTCTGTGTGTGTGTGTGTGTGTGTGTGTGTGTTGGTGAACCTTGTTGGATGTTTGGCTTGGACAGTTGCTTTATCTATAAAGCAGGGCGAAAGCCTTTTTCGGTAATACAATTGTGTAGAAGAACAACATCAAAGCCGAGGCTGACAATCAGGGACCCCAAGACGGCGCTTTCAAGAAGGGAAACGACAATGTAGTGTTGCCGCCACCCAATCCAAAGCATCAAGGTATTCACCTAGAGCCACCCGAAGGACAGAGAGAGGCCACGATGACGCCTTCAAGAAGAATACGACGTCCACGGGCGCCGGCGCCATTGGCCTGGCCACGAGCAGACAAGGGGATGGCCCCAACAATCAAACCCCGCCTCCGAAATGCGGTGCGACTGGTCGCAAGGAATCTACCTCACCACCAGCACCGAACGCCAAGAACCACAATCGCCGCCGACCAAAGAAGGGCAAAAGGCGGCACCTTTCGCCCCAAATCGCCCCATGGTAGGAAGGGGGCCTAGCCGGCCGGAGCACGAGCAGTGGGAGGTCGCAGGCAGCCGCCAGCCACACCGCAACCATCGTAGACCGGGGCCACTGCCACGACCGATCTAGTGCCTCCAGATTTCCGCGATGACAAGATCGAGAGGTACCCCTGCCTCTCTCCCCGGATCGCCCCTGCCTCCACCGGCCAACCACTGGCACACCCTGCATTGAGTTGTCGTCACCACCGACTAGGAGCAGCCGCCGGCCAACGCATCACGAACCTGCGCATAGGAGGGGAAGCCCACCCCCACTGATGCGCCGCCACCCCCACCAGTCGACGCCACGGCAGGGGACGGCCGCCCGCAGTGGAGTAGACGAGATGGGAGAGTACCGGCGGTGGTGGCTAGGGTGCCCTCCCCGTCGTACGCAGGGGCAACGAGGGAGGGGATAAGGCTTCTGGTGTATCAATTACTATCACTCAATTAATAAAAATGGTTGTGCATCACTATGATGCAAAGGCCGGGGTCTAACCTCCTTTCCGAAAAAACAAAACAAACCACACGCAGCAATATATTACCCCGCTTCGCGAATGCTATCAAATTACCATTCGGAGTAACAGGATATACAACTACCAGATATAACAATGGGTTCTATGAAATGTGTTCAGAGCATCTGTATACCAGATTAGCACTTCACCGATTGTTCGTCGTAATGCCGCTGTTGTGCATTCTGTATTGTGCAACCGTATAATCCAATGCACGCGATCGATCGATCGATCCTACGTGGGCTCCGTGTGATTCCGTTGACAAGAACCAAACCGAACGAATGTTCTGGTTCAGGGGAAAAGAAAGACTGAATCGCCGTCCCGTCCAGGTAACTGAACCACGGTGCGTCATTTGATCCGCCAGGGGCGCACACAGTACATGAGATTTCTTTATTCTATCCATCTCCTCCTCCTTATCTACTAAGGAAACACATACAAATACATCGGAGAGCAAGGCCGATGGGGACTACATCGCCGTCGCTGCTCGCTCAAACACCACCCTAACTTCACCTCGTCGCCCGCGAACACGAACTCCACCGCGCCCTGGGCTAGCCGAAAAAGCTCGGCCTTGTTAAGACCTGGCAAATTACACACCGAATTCAATGTTCAGAGTCGGTGTAAGCAAGTATATGTTGTTGGAATTACTGAGGAATAACCTCTGATCGATGGGTACTGTTTCTAGGAGAAATGCGCGCATACCGAAGGTAGATGCGACGAGGTAATACTCGTCTAAGAGGTGTTGAAATATGAGATGGGCCTAGAACCCATATAACAATTTCAGATTTGATCTCTAAGGGCCCATGTAGGTGGCATGACAAGGTGGTGGAAAGTTTAGTCCCACCATGCTAGTGCAAGGAAAGTTGGAGTGGTTTATAAGAGTGGCTCTTCTACATGCTATTGAAGCTTGAGAAGAGAAGAGGCCCTCGCGCGCTCCTCCTCCGCCGCCGTCCGCCGCCTCGCCTCGCGCTCACACCTATGCGTTTATTTTTGCCAGTTACTAACGGAGAGGTTCTGACAGCAGGGCCACGATCTGAGATGTCGGATCGTGGGCCGTCACAGACTCGGACGTGGGTCAAGCCCACGTCTCTCCACGCGGCTGCGTCTATATAAGTGTGTTGTGTCCCCTAACCCTAGCCGCCACGAACAGATCACATCTGCTCACGCGCATGCCCACCGTCGTTCCTTTGCTGCTGCTGCCGCCGGTGACTCCATCCCGTCCGCCGCGTACACGGTCGACGGAAGAGCAGGTCTCCGAAACCACGCCCTTCTGGTTCCTGTACAGGGTGAGGGGCGAATAGGTTTTTGGGCAGCGATTACGCGACTGCTCGCTTCCGATCGTCTACTTCCTCTACGTCCGCTTCGCCTTCATCATCACCATGTCCACCGATCCCGACCGTGCCGCCGCCGAGAAAGCTGAAGCCGACAAGAAGGCCGCCGAGGACGCCGCTGCTGCCACCAAAGCCGCGGCCTCTGCATGGCCTACTAGAGGGTATAACTCGTTTATCCCACTCCTGATTAATTTCATATTAGCAGTACTAGCAGTATGTGTAGATTTGTCTACTGTTTGCTTAGTACGTGCATGTTTAGATCAAAGTCAGTACGTCATCAACTTAGTCAATGCCATGCTAGTGATTTACTCGTGGATTAATTTAATCGAGAAATTGCCTATTTACTCAACAATCCAAAAACCTATTATGTGTAGGAATTTTTCGGCAAGTGCCTTTGCCGCAGCACTGAAACCGGATAAGTTTACCGGTACGTATTTTAAGCGTTGGCAGACAAAGACCACTTTATGCTCACGGCTATGAACGTGTTCTGGGTCACCGGTGTGTCCACGGGAACGATTGCTCCTGAACAGGAGAAGGCGTTCAGGGAGGCAACCACTGTGTTTCTTGGAGCAGTTCTTAGCGTGATCGGAGATAAACTGGTCGACGCATATTTACATGTGCATGTCGCCAAGGACTTGTGGGAGGCGCTCGAATCTAAGTTCGGCGCCGCCGATGCAGGGAGCGAGATGTATATTATAGAGCAGTTCCACGATTAAAAGATGGTTGAGAACCGTCCTGTACTAGAGCAGGCTCATGAGATAATATGCATTATTAAGGAGCTTGAGCTTCTGAAGTGCGAGTTACCGGGCAAGTTTGTCGCGGGCTGCATAATCGCTAAGCTCCCCAATTCCTGGAGGAATTTTGCCACCACTCTGAAACATCAGAGGCGTGAATTCTCTATGGAGGATGTCATTGACCATCTGAGTGTTGAGCAGAATTCGAGGGCAAAGGACTCGCACGGAAAAGGGGCCGAAGGGACTTCTGTTGCCAACATGATGAACCAGAGGAACTTCAACTCCCACAAGTTCAAGGGAAAGAACGGTGTCCAACAGAATACCGACTTCAAGAAGAGGGGTAAGAAGACCTTCAAGAAGAACACGAAGGACGAGGGCTGCTTTACTTGTGGTTCGACTGAACATTGGGCCAACAAGTGACCAAACAAGTTTAAGAAGTCAGGACAGGACTCCAAGTCTGTCAACATGATTGTGGGCAACAATGAGAATGGTGCATCTGGGCACGGTAATTTATTTACCGTTTTTTCAGTGTTTCAGCCTACCGATTGGTTGGTGGATACAGGTGCAGGTGTTCATGTGTGTGCTGACATTTCATTGTTCTCTTCTTACCAGGTCACAAGCCACGGGTCCGTATTGATGGGGAATAGCGCGAGTGCTTCTGTTCATGGTGTTGGCACGATCGATCTGAAGTTTACTTCGGGAAGGATCGTGCAGCTGAAGAACGTGCAGTATGTCCCCGCCATCAAGAAGAACCTCGTTAGTGGCTCCCTTCTATGTAGAGAAGGGTTTAAGTTGGTATTCGAGTATAATAAATTAGTTGTTACTAAGTATGGACTATTTGTTGGAAAAGATTATGAGAGCAGAGGGATGTTTCACCTTTCCCTCGCAGATTTCTGTAATAAAGTCGTGAACCATATTCATTCGAGTGTTAATGAATCTGAGGTTTGGCATTCATGTCTTTGTCACATAAGTTTCGGTGTTATGACGCGGCTAGCTAAGTTGGATTTAATCCCGAGTTTCACTTTAGCCAAAGGTTCTAAGTGCCTGTCATGTGTGCAAGCTAAGCAACCTCGCCAGCCTCACAAGGCTGCGAAGGAGAGACACTTGGCACCATTAGAACTCATACATTCTGATCTTTGTGAGATGAACGGTGTACGGACTAAAGGTGGAAAGAAATACTTCATGACATTGATAGATGATTCCACTAGGTATTGCTATGTATATCTGTTAAATACTAAAGATGAGGCTCTACACTACTTTAAAATCTATAAGGCAGAAGTTGAGAATCAACTTAAAAAGAAAATTAAACGATTCCGTTCAGATCGTGGTGGAAGTACTTCTCGAGTGAGTTTGATTCCTTCTGTGCGGAACACAGCATTATTCATGAGAGGACGCCTCCCTATTCACCCCAGTCAAACGGGGTTGCCGAGCGGAAAAACCGTACTCTAACGGATCTGGTTAACGCCATGTTAGATACGTCGGGTTTATCCAAGGCATGGTGGGGGGAGGCTATATTGACGGCATGTCATGTCCTGAATAAAGTTCCGATAAAGGATAATGAGATCACTCCCTATGAGAGATGGGCAAATAGAAGGACAACACTCTCGTACTTGCGTACTTGGGGCTGTTTGGCGAAAGTCAACGTGCCGATCCCCAAAAAGCGTAAGCTTGGACCCAAGACTGTGGACTGCGTTAATTTGGGCTACGCTAAGAACATCGTTGGCTCTAGATTTCTAGTAGTGAAATCTGAGTTACCTGACCAGAAGGTCGGTACAATCATAGAGTCTAAGGATGCTACATTCTTTGAGGATATTTTTTCTATGAGAGATATGCAAAGCACTTCTAGACAGGAATCTGAGGAGACTCCTGAGCCTGCCATTCCTATGGAATATTATGAACAAACACATGATGAAAATCCCGAGGAGGATGACGAGGAAACCCTTGGTAGGGGCAAGAGACAAAGGACTGCAAAGACCTTTGGTGATGATTTCTTCGTGTACCTCGTGGATGATACTCCCACTTCTATCTCAGAAGCGTATGCCTCTCCAGAAGCTGACTACTGGAAGGATGCGGTCCGTAGCGAGATGGATTCCATCATGGCTAACGGGACATGGGAGATCACTGAGCGTCCCTATGGTTGCAAACCATTGGGATGTAAGTGGTTGTTCAAGAAAAAGCTTAGGCCCGATGGTACGATTGAAAAGTACAAGGCCAGGCTTGTGGCCAAAGGCTATGACCAGAAAGAAGAGGAAGATTTCTTTGATACTTATTCACCTGTGGCTAGACTGACCACCATTCGAGTATTACTCTCGTTGGAGGCCTCACATGGTCTTCTCGTCCATCAAATGGATGTTAAGACGGCTTTTCTGAATGGAGAGCTAAATGAGGAAATCTACATGCAACAGCCAGATGGCTTTGTGATAGATGGTCAGGAAAGGAAGGTGTGTAAGTTACTGAAATCTTTATATGGCCTGAAGCAAGCACCTAAGCAATGGCATGATAAGTTCAATACAACTCTGACATCTGTTGGTTTCGTTGTTAATGAGGCTGACAAATGTGTATACTATCGCCATGGTGGGGGCTAAGGAGTTATACTGTGCTTGTATGTTGATGACATACTGATATTCGTAACAAACCTCAAAGTCATTGAGGAGGTCAAATCATTTCTGTCTCAGAACTTTGAGATGAAGGACCTTGGTGTGGCTGATGTTATCTTGAACGCTACTGAGAGATAATGAGGGTGGGATCACACTTCTGCAATTCCATTATGTTGAGAAGGTGTTGAGTCCTTTTGGATATTCGGACTGCACACCATCTCAAACACCATATGATCCTAGCGTGTTGATTCGAAAGTCCAAAGGCATGGCTAAAGATCAATTGAGATACTCTCAAATCATTGGTTCACTGATGTACCTAGCGAGCGCAACGAGGCCTGACATCGCGTTTGCTGTGAGCAAACTGAGCTGGTTTGTTTCCAAACCGGGTGATGTACATTGGCATGCTGTTGAAAGAGTTATGCGCTATCTGAAAGGTACTATGAACTATGGACTTCACTATACCGGAGACCCGTCGGTACTTGAAGGGTATAGTGATGCGAATTGGATCTCTGATGCTGATGAGATGAAGGCCACAACTGGGTATATGTTTACTCTTGGAGGTGGCGCTGTTTCCTGGAAGTCTTGCAAGCAAACGATCTTAACGAGATCGACAATGGAAGCAGAATTAACAGCATTAGACACTTCTGGTGTAGAAGCAGGATGGCTTCGAGATCTTTTGATGGACTTGCCACTGGTTGATAAACCGGTTCCGGCTATCCTTATGAACTGTGACAATCAGACTGTCATCACCAAGGTGAAGAGTTCAAAGGACAACATAAAGTCCAACAAACACATAAGAATGAGATTAAAAGCTGTCAGAAAATTAAGAAACTCCGGAGTGATAGCGCTGGACTATGTCCATACGGCTAAGAATCTGGCAGATCCCTTTACGAAAGGGCTATCACGTGTAGTGATAGATAGTGCATCGAGGGAGATGGGTATGAGACCCACATGAGTTGCCATGGTGGTAACCCAACCTATGTGATCGGAGATCCCGTGAAGTAGGACCTGGGAAACAAGCCAGTGGTGAACTGAGGAGAGTAACTTTACTAACCCACTCCGTTGGAGATGCAATACTCTCGGAAACCGTATGGAAGGATGACTATTGTCTTAATGTGTTCCAAGGCTTATATGTATAAGCAAGATGCTATCCTACAAAGCAATCTTTGGAGGAACACACCTATGTGAGCCCGACTGCTAGTCACAGTCTATGAGATTGGGGTGATCTCTAGTAAGCTCATGAATAGGCCAGGAGTGTGACTTATATGCTCCACCCGAGGGGTCAGCCTTCGGCAGCCCAGTACTAGTAAGACATGTGGTGAAACTTCTTTACGCCAAACTAACAATTCAAGGCATAGCCCATTGTTCAGTTGTGAAGGAGCGTAGCTACTTGCTCTAGGTGAAGCTCAACCTTAACAGGTCTTCACTGAAACGCTAGTATATCAAAATAGCGTTTGGAACAAAGGACAAAGTGGGCCCCTGAGATCTGGTGGGGGATTGTTAAAATGTGAGATGGGCCTAGAGCCCATATAACAATTTCAGATTTGATCTCTAAGGGCCCATGTAGGTGGCATGACAAGGTGGTGGGAAGTTTAGTCCCACCATGCTAGTGGAAGGAAAGTTGGAGTGGTTTATAAGGATGGCTCTTCTACATGCTATTGGAGCTTGAGAAGAGAAGAGGCCCTCGCGCGCTCCTCCTCCGCCGCCCGCCTCGACGCGACGCGACGCGACGCGACGCGACGCGACGCGACGCGACGCGACGCGACGCGGGAATGAGCCGAGCCGAGCTCACACCTATGCGCTTATTTTTGCCAGTCTCTCCACGAGGCTGCGTCTATATAAGTGTGTTGTGTCCCTTAACCCTAGCCGTCACGAACAGATCATATCTGCTCACGCACACGCCCACCGTCGTTCCTTTGCTGATGCTGCCGCCGGTGACTCCATCCGGTCCGCCGCGTACACGGTCGACGGGAGAGCAGGTCTCCGAAACCACGCCCTTCTGGTTCCTGTACGGGGTGAGGGGCGAATAGGTTTTTGGGCAGCGATTATGCGACTGCTCGCTTCCGATCGTCTACTTCCTCTACGTCCGCGTCGCCTTCATCATCACCATGTCCACCGACCCCGACCGTGCCGCCGCCGAGAAAGCTGAGGCCGACAAGAAGGCCGCCGAGGACGCCGTTGCTGCCACCAAAGCCACGGCCTCTGCATGGCCTACTGGAGGGTATAACTCGTTTATCCCGCTCCTGATTAATTTCATATTAGCAGTACTAGCAGTATGTGTAGATTTGTCTACTGTTTGCTTAGTACGTGCATGTTTAGATCAAAGTCAGTACGTCATCAACTTAGTCAATGCCATGCTAGTGATTTACTCGTGGATTAATTTAATCGAGAAATTGCCTATTTACTCAACAAGAGGCTCGTCGAAAAGAGGCCAAAATCGTCGGTGCATATCGACAGGGGGTGTTTCGCGTTGTAGAGGTCAGCTGCACAAATTCAGAAACTCGGAGCATTAAGATGCTTGCTGTTTTTTTTTTTGTCAAGGATTTTGGGTTCTGCGTTGTCAGGTACAGACCAAAGTGATGAAGCTCAAGAGAAGGGGTGCCTCCGGTCATAACATTGGAGGTTAAACATATCTCCACCTGCAGAATTTCGTCTTGGAAGTTAGGTAAGCATGGCTGAGATAGAATAGCTACAAATGATGAAAGGCGAGGAACAGAAATAAGGTCACCGGGATCACTGATGACTTGAGCTTCTTCCACTCTTCGTCGTCCAGGCAGCAGACATCACCCAGCCTTTGAGGGCAGAAGTCCAGCATTGCTTGGATCTCCTTCCTGTTTGGTACCTGTTGTTCACTAGTAATATTTACTAGGGCAGAAGTACCGTTTGCAAATCTTTACATACATTTTCATACCTCACCACAGTGAATTGTGGTGGGGATTCCCAGCTCTTTAGCATGTTCTAGAGCAGGCAGGTATGTCTCCCTTCACAAATTTTGAAAATATTAGCACATAAATAGTTAACATGTTTTCATTTAGTTCGAGCCAGATATAAAATATTTCTTACCATTCCCCTACAACTGGATTGCCAGAGAGATCAATGCCAATTACACCCTGGTCCTTCATTTCCATGGCTAAATTAACCTGATGAAAGGAAGTAAACTATTAAATATGTTCCAAGATTTGTTGAGAGTATAGGCTAAAGTGGAAGATCAACATACAGTATCCAATGCAGCAGAAGTTGTCTCATGACGGTCAATACTCAGAAGGAGCCTAACATATATCTTCTTTCTCTTTGCGTTGCCACCCAAATCACTCATTGGTGTACAACTTAATTTTTCATCGTTTAGAACAACATCAACGTCTTTGACAGACTTAAGACCTTTTACAACAGCATTCATGTAGGATCGCTTGGTTATCCCCTTGGCTTCATTATTCTAGGCGGTGAGAGCAAAAGAGACACAAAACTAGTCACATTGCGCACAGACTTGTAGAATTGTGAACTAATATGAAAAAGAATCCAAAAGTAGCACCTTAGGTGTCGTCCTTATTTCTAAATACACAACATTCTCAGCAGCAAAATCTCCCACACCCTGCTAGTTTTGTCTGAACAATTAACTGAAGAAATGTTGTGTAGAACAATGTGAAATAACGCAAATAACGATTAACATGCCTCCTTGGCGATTCTTGTTACTGTATCGTGGTCAGTTGTAAGTATATGAAACAAATCAAAGAGCCTAACACACTCTGGGAGAGATCTGTCACCTGTTGAAAATTTAAAACCAGAGTTAATAAGCAGACATGGAATTCAAGCCATACAAATAATACAATTGCAAACAGAGAAATATAAGTACACAATTTCAAAGATGTTCATATTTGGTTCATAGCATGTTTTGATATGAATTATGGGTAGGTAACAACATTAGAAAACGGCATGGAAATGGTCTACTTACTCTTCTTGATCACATCCTTAACATCTTCAAAGACAATGACTCCTTTGTCACCTAGTTCTTTTGCTAGTTCTCTATTCAAGAAATGGCAACAAAAGGATATCAATTTCTAAAAATATAAATATCAACTCCAATGGACAATCATGTTTTCCATCTTGATAAAATACTAGCATGCTAAGTTGGCATTGTTAGAAGACAAGAAAGTATAACACTGAGAAACGAATGGTACCGAAGAAAATCAGAGATGCTTCATATATGATACTAATAATGTATAAAGTGAAGAAAATGTTGCGCGTTTTGCTGCGTATTTGAGAAAAGAAGTACGTGTTGAAGACAATGCAGTTATTGCGCCCTGAAATCACCATGGTAGTAAAATTGGTAGGTGATTTAAGTAGCTAGGGAGCATCCATGAGACTATGACACTATCACAGAACAGTTTCGGTACGCACATGGCATCTACTTCCTCTGTCCCAAATTATAAGACGTTTTTGGTAGGCTAAATTTTCAAAAATCTTACGTGGTCAGTACAGTATCAGATGATGAATCGTTCAGCAAAACGATCTGGGAGAGCGGTAGCAGACGCTGTTGGCCCCCAGGATGCAGACGATCAAGCAGGCCTTAGCTACCGGATGGAAGGCACGAAGGACCGGGGGCCGGGGAGGAGGGGAGGGGGAGAGGGAGCGGTACTGACAGGAGGGTGGAGTTGCGGACGGAGCCGTTGAGGTGGGCGTGGAGCTCCACCTTGGGGAGGGCGACGCACCACTCCCTCATCTCCTTCCCCGCCTCCGAGGTCTGGGTCCCCATGGCCGCCGGCTTCGTCTTGCTCCGGCGTCTCCCCGGCGCTCGCCTTGTATGATTGGTTTTGTCTGGCTCTAGTCTTTGTGGGGACGGAACACGGAGGCAAAAGTGCGCAGCCGCCTGGCAAAATTGTAAAAACATCCGCCAATGATAACAGCAGCAATCTCCATACCACAATGTAAAAGATCCAACCTTGGTCGAGTGAATTGCAAAAGCCATCGACATTTTTTTTCCAAAGGTAAAGGGAGTTTATTGCAGAGTTATAGAGTTACAATCGAGAGGCCACACATCCTCGATACAAGGTGGAACCGAGCCAAGCCAAACAGTCGTGGCACGCTCGGTGCGGCTATACTTAGCCAACCGATCGGCAACTCTATTTTGAAGTCTACTAATCTTTTGAGGAAAAAACTCCCTAGTACCTAGAAGTGCTTTGATCTCCATGACGATCTATCCATAAGCCGAACAAAGAAGTGCATCATTTGTCAAGTTAGACAAAGCTTCAGAGGAGTCCGTTTGAACCACCACCGATAAGTTAGAATGTTGTGGTGCTAGGGCCAAACCCTGCATGATCGCATGTAATTCTGCTTCCAGTGGGTCGTTGCAGTAGAAGATGAAGCGGTAGGCTGCCATTAGGACCTCTCCTTTGTCGTCCCGAAGCACCATACCGACGGCCGCAGAGCCATCCTCCTGCAGGAACGAGCCATCAACTGACAGAGCCACCCTGCCAAGCTGCGGTGCCGGCCATGGAGTCGTAGAGGCCCTGCCACCTTGGTCTGGCAACGACACCGCTGCGGTTGACATTTTTCCTTTAATGATCTCCTCCGTAGTGTAACCCGCAGCAAGCTTTAAGGACTTGTAGTAACTGTCCAAAAATTGGACGGTGGCTGGGATAGGAGAAACCTCCTTTCCGTGGATCAAGTCATTACAGAGCTGCCAAATCCACCAAATAAACATAATCAACATATCTTGGACGTCGGTCGAGCACTTCGCCAGCAAAGAAGTCAGCCATTCTTTCCCATCATGGATAAGGAGATCATCCTCCAGAAGTGGCCAGCGGCGACACATATTAGTCCAGAGCGTTCGTGCGTGTGAACAAGTTATCAAGGCATGAAATGAGTCCTCCTCCTCCACCCCGCATATCTGACAGGTTGAGCGCATCGCCAAGTGTCTGTAGGCCTTGCAACTCTGTGTTGCCATAGTTCCCGTCACACATCTCCATGCATTGATCTTCATTTTTTGAGGAACCCCGGACTTCCAAATATAGTTCCACCCTGAACGGTTCCCCTCTGGGACAGTACTCCATGCACCATTAGCCTTGACAACATTATGATCATGTGTAGCCAACTTGTAGGCACTTCTCACCGTGAAACCACCACTTATTTCCGGATACCAGGCCAAGAAGTCATCTCTTTGGCGAGGCGAAGTTCTGATTTTCAGGATGTGATCAACATCCATCGGCCAAAAGAACTCCCTGAGACGAGCATGATTCCATGCACCATTGTCATCCAAAAAGTCAGAAACCCTGTTGAAGCGACAATTTCCCTTTGGAGTGATCGGACGGAAGGAGAAAGGCTGAGGCAGCCAAGGGTCTCGCCAAGTACGAATCTTCAAGCCATTACCGACTCGCCAAATGACGCCCTTCTTGACCAACTCAAGGCCATGCAGGATTCCTTTCCACACCTTAGACCCGGAGCCCGGGAACACCGTATCCAAAAGCTGACCAGAAGGATAATATTTTGCCTTCAACAGACGCACACATAGGCTATCCGGCCTCTCCAGGAGCCTCCAGGCCTGTTTAGCTAGCAGTGCCTGGTTAAATGCTCTCATATCCCTAAAACCCATGCCACTCATGTTTTTAGGCAATCGCAGTTTATCCCAACTCATCCAGGCCATCTTCTTCTTTCCGTTCTCTACCCCCCACCAATACTGGCGTATCATCCTTGTTAGATCATCACAGACCGAAGCCGGGAGTTTGAAAACACTCATAGCATATGCTGGAATGGCCTGTGCCACTGATTTAATAAGTATCTCCTTATTCCCCGATGACATGTACTGCTCACTCCAATCCACGAGGATTTTCCTCAAACGCTCCTGGAGAGTCTCAAATTTTCCTTTATACATCCTCCCCTCCGGAACCGGCAAACCCAAGTACTTGGGTTCAAACGCTTCCTGGGTGATATCCAGCGTGTTTTTTACCTCTTGAATCACGTTAGGTTGACATTGGTTTGAGAAAAGAATGGAACACTTCGACGGGTTTATGAGTTGTCCAGTCGCCGTCGCAAATGTGTTCAACACCCCTTTCACTAATAATGCCTGCTGATTAGTATCATGAAAAAATAGGAGTGAATCATTCGCAAATAAGAGGTGAGTAATCTCCGGAGCACCTCTACTTATCTTGACTCCACTCAGACCATCCTCCCTTGCAGCCTTTTCAACCAACGCAAAAAGAGCATCAGCTACAAATAAGAAGAGGAATGGAGACAGTGGATCACCTTGATGGAGTCCCCTCGACGGAGAGAAGGACTCCAGCAGTTTCCCATTAAATTTTACCGAGTATTTCACCGACGAAACACATGCCATAACACGAGCAATCCAGATGGGCGAGAAGCCCCATTTAGCCAAGGCCTTTTCCAAGAACAACCAATCCACCCTATCGTAGGCCTTAGAGAGATCAAGCTTGTAAGCACAAAGGCCCGATGCATTGTTCCTTACCGACTGAATATGGTGGATACATTCGAACGCAATTATAGAGTTATCAGAGATCAGCCTCCCCGGGATGAAGGCGCTCTGATTTTCGGAGATGAGGTCATTTAGAATGGGTCGCAGTCTATTGACCATGCATTTTGAGATGATCTTGTATATAACATTGCACAGGCTTATTGGCCTAAAGTCTTTCAGGTCCTTGGGATGAGGAACCTTAGGAATTAGCACAATAGCCGTGTCATTAACATCATCCGACATAACTCTAGACGCAAAGAACTCGCGAACCGCAGCAAAAATTTCAATTTTGAGTAATGCCCAATTCCGTTGAAAGAACCTAGCAGGTAGTCCATCACATCCTGGTGCTTTCAGAGGCCCAATCTGAAATAGAGCATTAGAGATCTTCTCATATGAGTAAGGCCTGCATAACGAAGCATTCATCTCCTCTGTAACTTTTGGAACAATACAGTCCAACACCACGTCCGGAGATAGGGTTGGATCTTTCATGAAGATCTCCTTGAAGTAGGAGTGAGCCATTCTCTCCATATCGGATGGGACACTGCACCACGTCCCATCTTGTTTCTGTAGGCATTGTATAAGGTTCCTACGGGCTCGCCAAACCGCTCTCTGATGCAAGTATTTGGTGTTGCGCTCACCTTCCTTCAGCCAGGTGATCCGTGATCGCTGGAGCCATAGCATCTCCTCCCTGATAATAGCTCGTCAAGCTGGTTCATTTTATCCCGGACTTCAGTACGGTCCGTTCCAGCCAGCTGCAGGTCTTCTAGTTGCGCATGGAGCCTCTCAATATCCTTCAACACATTGCTGAATTGCCTTTTACTCCATTCCTTCAAATCCTTCACAACCTCCCGCAAGGACCTGGCCACCGATCCCATACCGCCTATGGATTTGTGTTTGTTCCATGCTTGAGCAATCATGTTAGGCAGGCCAGTATCACGTTCCCACATGATTTCACAATGCAAGGGGGCAGGCCGACGCTGCTGGTCCTGCAAACCCTCCAAGTATATCAACAGAGGGCAATGATCCGAACATGAGGTGGCTAAATGAACCACCTTTGCAAACGGAAACGTATCCCGCCAAGCTTCATCAGCACAAGCATGGTCCAAACGGACCTGAACATTGCGGACTGAATCCTGTCCATTGTTATATGTGAATGGAATCCCCGAGAAACCTAGGTCTTCGAGCTCACACATCTCCAAACAATCTCTAAAGGCCACCATCCGCGCCTCCAAGCGTTCTGTCCTTGACAAATGTTCATGTTGCCATAGAGCCTCATTGAAGTCGCCACACACCATCCACGGCTCGCGCGAGTGAGCTCGAAGCCTGCAGAGGTGCTCCCACATGCGATAACGAGTTTCCACCCGAGGCTCTCCATAGACAAAGGTGCACCGCCAAGATGTGCCCGACCCACCATCCACCACACTGACATCAATAAAACGATTGCAGGAATCAATCACCGTAACCGAGAGGGACTCATCCCAGAAAAGTGCTAAGCCCCCACTCCTCCCGTCACTACTCACACCATGAAATCCTTTCAGACCGAGTCTCCAATGCAACTTCTCTATTTTCACAGTAGCTTGCCTAGTTTCGCACAGGAAGCCAAGCTTGGGGTTATTGGCTTTTGAGAGGGCCAAAACCTCACGAACTGTCCGGCGCCCCCCCCCCCCCCCCCCCGCGGCAGTTCCAAACTAGGGTATTCACTACGTCCGGTGGTCTTCCTCAAGGGAAGCTGCCGATCTCTGAGTGGTCGCATTATCCTTGGTAAGCTTGACACGTTTACTGCTAGAAGAGCTGCTCGTTGGCGAGGCATTCTCTCCTAGATCCTGACCGCTGCCATCCGTAATGGCCAGAAGCTCATCCTTACTTTTTGGTTTGTTCAAAGTCTCATCTCCAGCACTGTCCATGTTCAATCTCTTCCTTGCATCTCTATCAATTTCCATGACTGTACCCAGGTTCTTCACCGGGCTTGTGGCTGTGTCAAGAGTCTCGGGATCCATAGCCTTGAGGCCAGGGTCCAATGGAGCACTAGGGCTGCCGTTCTTCCTTTGCGGGCGGGATTTATCTACCTTGCTGGAGTTTTGCTCAGGCCTCGGCCGGCTGGGGCCGTCAGAGTACAACCAATCACCAAACTTGAGATTCTGCTTATCATGAACACCAGATCCGCACACCTTGTGCTCATGTCCTATCCGACCACAGAAACTGCAAAAACGTGCCAACTTCTCATACCGCACCAAATAAACTGTCTCTCCTGCGCTCGAACAACACTAACAAACTTTGTAAGAGGCTGCTTGATGTTGTGGTTTACCCTAACCCTAATGTAGTCCCCGCGGGTATTGCCGTTCAAACACATCTCCAATATTTTGCCAGCCCCTTTAAGGAGTCGCTCCACAATACCCTATTTGCAGTAGGGATCTGGGAGTTTATGAACCTGCAACCAGATGGGCATATGATCAAAAATCACATCATCCGCTTTGGTGAAACCATCGTATGAACACATCAGAACTGCCATGTTGCGGAAGAGCCAAGGGCCTTGCATCATCATCCGCTCCCAGTCGCCCAAGCAAGAAGCTTGGACAACGAATCTGTTGGGTCCGACCGGGCGAAATCTCACCCGTTGCGCCGGATTCCAGGCTGCCCTCATATCCTTGTAAAAGGTTGCCTGTGAGAAATTCTTATCGGTGTGAACCCTAGCTAGGGCTAGCCATCGAACGCTCTCCTTGATTTCGGGATCCTCCTCATCAATCTCAACATCATTGAACTCCTCATCGTTCAGATCTAGCTGATCGAAGAAATCTTCCAGGATGGGGGTTGCGGCCGCCGAGGCGCCTCCGCTGGTGGCAGAGTTGGCATCCAAAGGGGAGGCCATTATCACGCCCAATATGCGATACTATCCTAAAGAGACTCGAAGGTCCCACCAAGGATAGAACCGCATATTGAAACGCTTTTGCAAGGTGGATATCATTACATCAACATTACATAATAGATGGGGATACATACAAGAGGCATACAATGGCACACGAATACAACATCATCTTACATAAGGGCACCATCCGACTACGGATGAAACACAAACAGAAACTCAACGACATCCACCCTGCTAGCCCAGGCTGTGATGGAAATATGCCCTAGAGGCAATAATAAAGTTATTATTTATTTCCTTATATCATGATAAATGTTTATTATTCATGCTAGAATTGTATTAACCGGAAACATAATACATGTGTGAATACATAGACAAACATAGTGTCACTAGTATGCCTCTACTTGACTAGCTCATTTATCAAAGATGGTTATGTTTCCTAGCCATGGACAAAAGAGTTGTCATTTGATTAACGGGATCACATCATTAGGAGAATGATGTGATTGACTTGACCAATTCCGTTAGCTTAGCACTTGATCGTTTAGTATGTTGCTATTGCTTTCTTCATGACTTATACATGTTCATATGACTATGAGATTATGCAACTCCCGTTTATCGGAGGAACACTTTGTGTGCTACCAAATGTCACAACATAACTGGGTGATTATATAGGAGCTCTACAGGTGTCTCCAAAGGTACATGTTGGGTTGGCGTATTTCGAGATTAGGATTTGTCACTCCGATTGTCGGAGAGGTATCTCTGGGCCCTCTCGGTAATGCACATCACTTAAGCCTTGCAAGCATTGCAACTAATGAGTTAGTTGTGAGATGATGTATTACGTAACGAGTAAAGAGACTTGCCGGTAACGAGATTGAACTAGGAATTAAGATACCGACGATCGAATCTCGGGCAAGTAACATACCGATGACAAAGGGAACAACGTATGTTGTTATGCGGTTTGACCGATAAAGATCTTCGTAGACTATGTAGGAGCCAATATGAGCATCCAGGTTCCGCTATTGGTTATTGACCGGAAACGGTTCTCGGTCATGTCTACATTGTTCTCGAACCCATAGGGTCCGCACGCTTAAGGTTTCGATGACTGTTATATTATGAGTTTATGAGTTTTGATGTACCGAAGGAGTTCGGAGTCCCGGATGAGATCGGGGACATGACGAGGAGTCTCGAAATGGTCGAGACGTAAAGATCGATATATTGGACGACTATATTCGGACTTCGGAAAGGTTCTGAGTGATTCGGGTATTTTTTGGAGTACCGGAGAGTTACGGGAATTCGCCGGGAGAAGTATTGGGCCTTATTGGGCCATACGGGAAAGAGAGAGGGGCTGCCTGGGGCAGGCCGTGCGCCCCCCAAGGCCTAGTCCAAATTGGACTAGGGGGAGGGGCCGCACCCCCTCCTTTCTTCCCTTCTCTCTTCCCTTTCCTTCTCTCCTACTCCTACTACATGGAAGGGCTCCTAGTTCTACTAGGAAAAGGGGAATCCTACTCTCGGTGGGAGTAGGACTCCCCTAGGGCGCGCCATAGAGAGGGCCGGCCCTCCCCCTCCTCCACTCCTTTATATACGGGGGCAGGGGGCACCCCATAGACACACAAGTTGATCTTCGTGATCATTCCTTAGCCGTGTGCGGTGCCCCCCTCCACCATATTCCACCTCGGTCATATCGTTGCGGTGCTTAGGCGAAGCCCTGCGTCGGTAGAACATCATCATCGTCACCACGCCGTCGTGCTGACGGTACTCATCCCCGACACCCTGCTGGATCGGAGTATGAGGATCGTCATCGAGCTGAACGTGTGCTGAACTCGGAGGTACCGTACGTTCGGTGCTTGGATCGGTCGGATCGTGAAGACGTACGACTACATCAACTGCGTTGTCATAACGCTTCCGCTTTCGGTCTACGAGGGTACGTGGACACACTCTCCCCTCTCGTTGCTATGCATCACCATGATCTTGCGTGTGCGTAGGAATTTTTTTGAAATTACTACGTTCCCCAACAGTGGCATCCGAGCCTAGGTTTTATGCGTTGATGTTATATGCACGAGTAGAACACAAGTGAGTTGTGGGTGGTACAAGTCATACTGCTTACCAGCATGTCATACTTTGGTTCAGCGGTATTGTTGGATGAAGCGGCCCAGACCGACATTACGCGTACGCTTACGCGAGACTGGTTCTACCGACGTGCTTTGCACACAGGTGGCTGGCGGGTGTCTGTTTCTCCAACTTTAGTTGAACCGAGTGTGGCTACGCCCGGTCCTTGCGAATGTTAAAACAGCACCAACTTGACAAACTATCGTTGTGGTTTTGATGCGTAGGTAAGAACGGTCTTTGCTAAGCCCGTAGCAGCCACGTAAAACTTGCAACAACAAAGTAGAGGACGTCTAACTTATTTTTGCAGGGCATGTTGTGATGTGATATGGTCAAGACGTGATGCTATATTTTATTGTATGAGATGATCATATTTTGTAACCGAAGTTATCGGCAACTGGCAGGAGCCATATGGTTGTCGCTTTATTGTATGAAATGCAAAGCCCTGTAATTGCTTTACTTTATCACTAAGCGATAGCGATAGTCGTAGAAGCAATAGATGGCATAAACGACAACGATGCTACGATGGAGATCAAGGTGTCGCGCGGTGACGATGGTGATCATGGAGGTGCTTCGAAGATGGAGATCACAAGCACAAGATGATGATGGCCATATCATATCACTTATATTGATTGCATGTGATGTTTATCTTTTATGCATCTTATATTGCTTTGATTGACGGTAGCATTATAAGATGAACCCTCACTAAATTATCATAGTAAAAGTGTTCTCCCTAAGTATGCACCGTTGCGAAAGTTCTTCGTGCTGAGACACCACGTGATGATCGAGTGTGATAGGCTCTACGTTCAAATACAATGGGTGCAAAACAGTTGCACACGCGGAATACTCAAGTTAAACTTGACGAGCCTAGCATATAACAGATATGGCCTCGGAACACGGAGACCGAAAGGTAAAGCGTGAATCATATAGTAGATATGATCAACATATTGATGTTCACCATTGAAACTACTCCATCTCACGTGATGATCGGAGATGGTGTAGTTGATATGGATCACGTAATCACTTAGAGGATTAGAGGGATGTCTATCTAAGTGGGAGTTCTTAAGTAATATGATTAATTGAACTTAAATTTATCATGAACTTAGTCCTGGTAGTATTTTGCAAATTATGTTGTAGATTAGTAGCTTGCGTTGTTGCTTTCATATGTTTATTTTGATATGTTCCTAGAGAAAATTGTGTTGAAAGATGTTAGTAGCAATGATGCGGATTGGATCCGTGATCTGAGGTTTATCCTCATTGCTGCACAGAAGAATTATGTCCTTAATGCACCGCTAGGTGACAAACCTATTGCAGGAGCAGATGCAGACGTTATGAACGTTTGGCTAGCTCAAAATGATGACTACTTGATAGTTTAGTGCACCATGCTTAAACGGCTTAGAATCGGGACTTCAAAGACGTTTTGAACGTCATGGACCATATGAGATGTTCCAGGAGTTGAAGTTAATATTTCAAGCAAATACCCGAGTTGAGAGATATGAAGTCTCCAACAAGTTCTATAGCTAAAAGATGGAGGAGAATCGCTCAACTAGTGAGCAAGTGCTTAGATTGTCTGAGTACTACAATCGCTTGAATCAAGTGGGAGTTAATCTTCCAGATAAGATAGTGATTGGCAGAGTTCTCTAGTCATCATCACCAAGTTACTGGAACTTCGTGATGAACTATAATGCAAGAGATGACGAAAATGATTCCCGAGCTCTTCGTGATGCTGAAATCAACGAAGGTAGAAATCAAGAAAAGAGCATCAAGTGTTGATGATTGACAAGACCACTAGTTTCAAGAAAAGGGCAAAGGAAAAGAAAGGGAACTTCAAGTAGAATGGCAAGAAAGTTGTCACTCCCGTGAAGAAGCCCAAAGCTGGACCAAAGCCTGAAACTGAGTGATTATACTGCAAAGGAAATGGTCACTAGAAGCGGAAATGACCTGAATATTTGGTGGATAAGAAGGATGGCAAAGTGAACAAGGGTATATTTGATATACATGTTATTGATGTGTACTTTACTAGTGTTTATAGTAGCCCCTGAGTATTTGATACTTGTTTGGTTGCTAAATATTAGTAACTCGAAACAGGAGTTACAGAATAAACAGAGACTAGTTGAGGGTGAAGTGATGATGTGTGTTGGAAGTAGTTCCAAGATTGATATGATCATCATCACACTCTCCCTACACTTTCGAGATTAGTGTTGAACCTAAATAAATATTATTTGGCGTTTGCGTTGAGCATGAATATGATTTGATCATGTTTATTACAATACGATTATTCATTTAAAATCAGAGAATAATTTTTGTTCTGTTTACATGAATAAAACCTTCAAATGGTCATACACCCAATGAAAATAGTTTGTTGGATGTCGATCGTAGTGATACACATATTCATAATATTGATGCCAAAAGATGCAAAGTTAATAATGATAGTGAAACTTATTTGTGGCACTGCCGTTTGGGTCATATCGGTGTAAAGCACATGAAGAAACTCCATAAAGATGGATTTTCGGAATCACTTGGTTATGAATCATTTGATGCTTGCGAACCGTGCTTTTTGGGCAAGATGACTAAAACTCCGTTCTCCGGAACAATGGAACGAGCTAGTGACTTATTGTAAATAATACATACCGATGTATGCGGTCCAATGAGTGTTGATGCTCGTGGCGGGTATCGTATTTTCTGACCTTCACAAGATGAATTGAGTAGATATGAGTATATCTACTTAATGAAGCACAACTCTGAAACATTTGAAAAGTTCAAAGAATTTCAGAGTGAAGTGAAGAATCATCGTAACAAGAAAATAAAGTTTCTGCAATTTGATCGCCGAGACAAATATTTGAGTTCCGAGTTTGGTCTTCAATTAAAACAATGTGGAATAATTTCACAAACTCATGCCACCTGGAACACCACAGCTTAATGGTGTGTCCGAACGTCATAACAGTACTTTATTAGATATGGTGCGATCTATGATGTCTCTTATCGGTTTTACCACTATCGTTTTGGGGTTGTGAATTAGAGACAACTGCATTCACATTTAATAGGGCACCATCAAAATCCGTTTGAGACGACGCCTTATGAACTGTGGTTTAGCAAGAAACCAAAGTTGTCATTTCTTAAAATTTGGGACTGCGATGCTTATGTGAAAAGTTTCAACCTGATAAGCTCGAACCCAAATCGGAGAAGTGCGTCTTCATAGAATACCCAAAGGAAACTATTGGGTACACCTTCTATCACAGATCCGAAAGCAAGATATTCGTTGCTAAGAATGGATCCTTTCTAGAGAAGGAGTTTCTCTCGAAAGAAGTGAGTGGGAGAAAAGTAGAACTTGATAAGGTAATAGTACCTTCTCCTGAATTGGAAAATAGTTCATCACTGAAATCAGTTCCATTGATTCCTACACCAATTAGTGAGGAAGCTAATGATGATGATCATGAAACTTCAGATCAAGTTACTACAGAACCTCGTAGGTCTTCCAGAGTACGGTCCACACCAGAGTGGTACGGTGATCCTGTTCTGGAAGTCATGTTACTAGACCATGATGGACCTACGAACTATGAGGAAGCGATGATGAGCCCAGATTCCGCGAAATGGCTTGAGGCCATGAAATCTGAGATGAGATCCATGTATGAGAACAAAGTGTGGACTTTGGTGGATTTTCCCGATGATCAGCAAGCCATATTGTATAAATGGATCTTCAAGAGGAACACAGATGCTGATAGTAGTGTAACTATCTACAAAGCTCGACTTGTCGCAAAAAGGTTTTCGACAAGGTGTTGACTACAATGAGATTTTCTCAACTGTAGCGATGCTTAAGTCTGTCCGAATCATGTTAGCAATTGCCACATTTTATGAAATCTGGCAAAAGGATGTCAAAACTGCATTCCTTAATGGATTTATTAAAGAAGAGTTGTATATGATGCAACCAGAAGGTTTTGTCAATCCTAAAGGTGCTAACAAAGTGTGCAAGCTCCAGCGATCCATTTATGGACTGGTGCAAGCCCTCTCGGAGTTGGAATATACGCTTTGATGAGTTGATCAAAGCATATGGTTTTATACAGACTTTTTTAGAAGCCTGTATTTACAAGAAAGTGAGTGGGAGCTCTGTAGCATTTCTAATATTATATGTGGATGACATATTGTTGATTGGAAATGATATAGAAATTCTGGATAACATGAAAGGATTCTTGAATAAGAGTTTTTCAAAGAAAGACCTCGGTGAGGCTGCTTACAAATTGAGCATCAAGATCTATATAGATAAATCAAGACGCTTGATAAGATTTTTCAATGAGTACATACCTTGATAAATTTTTGAAATAGTTCAAGTTCTTGCCTGTGTTACAAGGTGTAAAGTTGAGTAAGACTCAAGACCCGACCATGGCAGAAAATAGAAAGAGAATGAAAAGTCATTCCCTATGCATCAGTCATAGGGTCTATAAAGTATGCTATGCTGTGAACCAGACATATTGTATACCTTGCTCTGAGTTTGGCAAAGGAATACAATTTTGATCTAATAGTAGATCACTGGACAGCAGTCAAGAATATCCTTAGTGAGGACTAAGGAGATGTTTCTCGATTATGGAGGTGATAAAAGAGTTCGTTGTAAAAGTTACATCGGTGCAAACTTTTACACTGATCCAGATTACTCTAAGTCTCAATCTGGATACATATTGAAAGTGGGAGCAATTAGCTAGAGTAGCTCCATGCAGAGCATTGTAGACATATAATATTTGCAAAATACATACGGCTTTGTATGTGATAGACCCGTTGACTAAATTTCTCTCACGAACAAAACATGATCATACCTTTGTACTCTTTGGGTGTTAATCACATAGCGATGTGAGCTAGATTATTAACTCTAGTAAACCCTTTGGGTGTTGGTCACATGACGATGTGAACTATGGGTGTTAATCACATACAGATGTGAATATTGGTGTTAAATCACATGGTGATGTGAACTAGATTATTGACTCTAGTGCAAGTGGGAGACTGAAGGAAATATGCCCTAAAGGCAATAATAAAGTTATTATTTATTTCCTTATATCATGATAAATGTTTATTATTCATGCTAGAATTGTATTAACCGGAAACATAATACATGTGTGAATACATAGACAAACATAGTGTCACTAGTATGCCTCTACTTGACTAGCTCGTTTATCAAAGATGGTTATGTTTCCTAGCCATGGACAAAAGAGTTGTCATTTGATTAACGGGATCACATCATTAGGAGAATAATGTGATTGACTTGACCCATTCCGTTAGCTTAGCACTTGATCGTTTAGTATGTTGCTATTGCTTTCTTCATGACTTATACATGTTCCTATGACTATGAGATTATGCAACTCCCGTTTACCGGAGGAACACTTTGTGTGCTACCAAACGTCACAACGTAACTGGGTGATTATAAAGGAGCTCTACAGGTGTCTCCAAAGGTACATGTTGGGTTGGCATATTTTGAGATTAGGATTTGTCACTCCGATTGTCGGAGAGGTATCTCTGGGCCCTCTCGGTAATGCACATCACTTAAGCCTTGCAAGCATTGCAACTAATGAGTTAGTTGTGAGATGATGTATTACGTAACGAGTAAAGAGACTTGCCGGTAACGAGATTGAACTAGGAATTAAGATACCGACGATCGAATCTCGGGCAAGTAACATACTGATGACAAAGGGAACAACGTATGTTGTTATGCGGTTTGACCGATAAAGATCTTCGTAGAATATGTAGGACCAATATGAGCATCCAGGTTCCGCTATTGGTTATTGACCATAAATGGTTCTCGGTCATGTCTACATTGTTCTCGAACCCGTAGGGTCCGCACGCTTAAGGTTTCGATGACAGTTATTGTAAGTGCATCTAGTGCCACCCCTAGTTGGTTTTGGAGTATTGACGACAAAGTTGGTTGAGGGACTAATGCGTTTGTGAGAATTGCAGGATAACGCAGGTAGTGTCCCTCATTGATTCGGTTTACCTACCAGAGATGACCCCTAAAAATGTATGAAGACATTGAAGACAATGGTGGTATAAGAAGATATTCATATTGAAGACTATGACATGAGAAGACATTGCGTGAAGACTATGGAGAAGACTGTGTGGTTTCGTTGTTTCCTTTTCTTCTTTGTTGAGTCATAGGAACCACCGTACTGTTAAGTGGGGTCCAAGTGAACTAAGTCAGAGTGACTGAAGTGATGCTCAACCCAAATCCTATGTCTTCGAGCGAAGACAATGAGAGAAAATCTTATCCAGAGCTGGATGATTCAGCTTTGCTTGTAGCCCAAGTAAAGTTGCCACATGTGTTTGAAATCTGACAGTTGTAACATGTGTCAGTTCCTTAGTGACCCAGGGTCATTTCGGACAAATCAGGTTGGGTTGCCTTATGGCTATAAATAGCCCACCCCCTACACCATAAATTGGTGGCTGCTCAGAGTTAGTACACAGCTTTTGTCGTTTTGAGAGCAACCCACCTCGAAGCCTTTGCGAGAGAAATCCTTGCGAGGACAAAGCCCAAACATCCAGAGCCAAAGAGTGTTAGGCATAACTGAAGTCTTTCTGTCTGTGTGACCTGAAGACTTATTACACTTGAGGACTGTGTATCCTCCAGCCGGTTAGGCGTCGCGTTCTGAGCATCCAAGAGTCATTGTGGATTGCCGGGTGAACGAAGTCTGTGAAGGTTTGGAAGTCTACCTTGAAGACTTACCAGAGTGATTGGGCGAGGACTAAGTGTCCTTAGCTCAAGGGGAATAAGGTGAAGACACGGTCTTCTGAGTTAAATCTCAGCCTCCCTAACCAGACGTACAGTTGTCATAGCAACTGGAACTGGTCCAACAAATCCTGTGTCTTCAACAGGCAACTGGTTCTATCTCTTCCCTCCTTTACTTTGAGTTTGTCTTCATGAAGTCATTGCTTATCTGTCTTATCTGATTGACTTCATTGCTTGACTACTATTGTTGATTGGCTTCATACTATCTTCCATCTTGATCCTACCAGCTAGCTGCTATTAGTCTTCGTATGTTAACGCTATTGCATACTTGACTACGACTTGCTTGTTGTAGTTTATCTTCCGCTGCATATCAATTAGGTCATTTCTATTGTTTGTCTTCGAAACTTCCACATTTTGAAGACTTAGATAAAAATCGCCTATTCACCCCCCTCTAGTCGATAACTAGCACTTTCAATTGGTATCAGAGCAAGGTACTCCCTTGTTCTGTCTGATTCGGTTTAACCACCTGGAGTTTAGCTATGTCGACTGCAGGGATAATCAAAGTCTCCGCTGCTTGCCCCGTGTTCGATGGAACAGAATATCCCTACTGGAAGAATAAGATGCGCATGCATCTTGAAGCCATTGATGTCGACCTCTAGTATGTCGTCAAGAATGTCGTTCCCAAAACTGGTGAATGTGTCACCCTACTGATGTCAAGAAGTTCATTCAACTGGACTCGACTGCAAAGAACATCATCTGTGGTCATCTGACAAAAGGACAGTATGGATGTGTGAGTGCTCTGGAAACATCAAAGCTAGTCTGGGACTGGCTATCCAAGGTCAATGAAGGCGTCTCAACACAAAGAGATCAAAGTATCAGTGTTCTTCGCAACCTCTTCAACCGCTTCAAGAGAAACGACAATGAAAATGTCCAGCTTACGTTTGATCGTCTGACTGACATCACAAATGAGCTTCAAGCTCTCGGCGCCACTGAGATCACCAAGCATGAAATTGTCAAGACACTGCTGAGATCACTTGACACCTCCTTTGACACCCTTGCCCTCATGATACAAGAACGTCCTGACTTCAAGACACTTGATCCGTCTGATATACTTGAGAGGCTCAATACACATGAGTTCCAGCTTTCTGAGAAAAGAGATATCTATGGCCCCAACTATGGCCGAACTCGTGCTTTGAAGGCAAAAGTTGTTTCCTCATCTGAAAAAGAAGAATCTGACTGCGGTTCTGATGATCCTGAAGACATTGGAAGGGAGCTTGCTATGCTTGTGAAGAAGTTCCAGAAATTCACCAAGAAGAAGGGCTTCAGAAAGTCTTCACGATCCAGTTCAAGAAATGATGAAGCTTCCACTCAAGACAACAAGAAGAGAACATGTCACAAGTGTAAGAAGCCTGGGCACTACATCTCTGAGTGTCCTCAGTGGGACAACGAGAAGAAGAAGAAGAAGAGCAAGGAATATGACTATGATGACAAGAAGAAGAAAAAATCATCAAAGTCTTCTTCCAAGTCCACATCAAAATCCTCATCTCATAAGAAGAGCTCATCCGGCAAGGCTCATGCTTTTGTTGGCAAGGAAAGGGATTCATAGGAGGAGTCTTCTTCTGAGGAGGCAGAGGTGGAATCTGAAGCTGAGTCCAACTCTGGCGTTGCAAGTCTGGCTCTGGCCACAGCCTACCTTGCAAAGTCCATCTTCAACACTGAAGACAATGACTCCCACACCAACGCTGATGATGACAAGGACGATCCTGCTCCCACCTACTGCTTCATGGCACGCGGTGCCAAGGTAAAATCGTGCGATGCTTACTTTCAAACATCAAGTGAAGATGACTCTGATTGTGAATCTAAACCCAGCTACAAAACACTTGCTAAAATTGCTACTGAATAACAAAGGGCTATGGAACATACTCAAAAACTGTTAGACAAAAGCGATGACCTGTTGGACGCGGAAATGACACGTTCACAGTCCTTAGTTGAAGACATAAAAAATCTTCATGCTAAGTATCAAGAACTTGAAAGTCTTCATGAGACGCTCTCAACCACTTATGAAAAGCTCTCCTATGATTATCTTCAAAGGAAGCAAGAGCTTGAGAATCTGAAAGCGACTCATGAAGATGTTTAAAAGGAGAATGAGTCATTTCGCGCTCAACAGATCAGTCCTGCTCAGGATGAATTTGAACCACCATGTCTAAAATGCATTGAGCGTGATAACGCTGCTTCTGTTGCTGAATGTCCCACTGCTGCTACTGTTGCTCTGTCTTCAACTTCTGATGTGGTAACTAACCCCTCATCTGAGGATACCACTACTATTGCTGATGAAAATGCTAGGTTGAAGACATTGCTTGAAACAAGGATGTATAAAAGTCTGAAAGGGCATCAGACACTTTGTGATGTCCTCAAAAAGCAGATTCTGAACCGAAACCCTAGAAAAGAGGGTGTTGGGTTCGAGAGGAAAATGAATGCCGATGGTTCCTACTGGAAGCCTGAGCAGTATCCCAAAACCACATGGGTTGCTGCAAAGGAACCTTCAGTGGACCCATCCACTTTATCTGGATTTACCTGTGCTGATCCTATTATCATTGATGAATCCTTTGATGCAAACTATAAACTGTTCAAAAATCAGAATGGTGAAGTGTTTGCCAGGTATATTGGTACTAACTGCAGGAATGGACCGCCAATGAAGAAGATCTGGGTTCTCAAAAGCTGTCTTGAGAATCTTCCAGTGAATGTCATCATGACACCACCAGGGAAGATGACAAACCCCAGACCAAAGGCATCATATGGTCCAACGGCTTCATACGAACACAGGACTCACTTGAGTCACCCTAACGCCAATGTGTTGTAGGGAAATCATACTCAGACTCATGAATATGGGCATGTGTCTTCAAACCGCTATGTTCATAGAACTAAGAACTTTTTGTTGGAAATATGCCCTAGAGGCAATAATAAATTAGTTATTATTATATTCCTTGTTCATGATAATCGTTTATTATCCATGCTATAATTGTATTGACAGGAAACTCAGATACATGTGTGGGTACGTAGACAACACCATGTCCCTAGTAAGCCTGTAGTTGACTAGCTCGTTGATCAATAGATGGTTACGGTTTCCTGACCATGGACATTGGATGTCGTTGATAACGGGATCACATCATTAGGAGAATGCTGTGATGGACAAGACCCAATCCTAAGCCTAGCACAGAGATCGTGTAGTTCGTATGCTAAAGCTTTTCTAATGTCAGGAATCTTTTCCTTAGACCATGAGATTGTGCAACTCCCGGATACCGTAGGAATGCTTTGGGTGTACCAAACGTCACAATGTAACTGGGTGGCTATAAAGGTGCACTAAAGGTATCTCCGAAAGTGTCTGTTGGGTTGGCACGAATCGAGACTGGGATTTGTCACTCTGTATGACGGAGAGGTATCTATGGGCCCACTCGGTAGGACATCATCATAATGTGCACAATGTGATCAAAGAGTTGATCGCGGGATGATGTGTTACGGAACGAGTAAAGAGACTTGCCGGTAACGAGATTGAACAAGGTATCGATATACCGACGATCGAATCTCGGGCAAGTACAATACCGTTAGACAAAGGGAATTGTATACGGGATCGATTGAGTCCTTGACATCGTGGTTCATCCTATGAGATCATCGTGGAACATGTGGGAGACAACATGGGTATCCAGATCCCGCTGTTGGTTATTGACCGTAGAACGTCTCGGTCATGTCTGCATGGTTCCCGAACCCGTAGGGTCTACACACTTAAGGTTCGATGATGCTAGGGTTATAAAGGAAGTTTGTATGTGGTTGCCGAATGTTGTTCGGAGTCCCGGATGAGATCCCGGACGTCACGAGGAGTTCCGGAATGGTCCGGAGGTAAAGATTTATATATGGGAAGTCCTATTTTGGCCACCAGAAAATGTTCGGGAATTTTCGGTATTGTACCGGGAAGGTTCTAGAAGGTTCCGGAGTGGGGCCCACCTGCATGGGGGGACTCACATGAACGTGGGTAGTGGGGGCAAGGCCCCACACCCCTGGTCAAGGCGCACCAAGATTCCCCCTTAGAAGGAATAAGATCATATCCCGAAGGGATAAGATCAAGATCCCTAAAAAGGGGGGATAACAATCGGTGGGGAAGGAAATGATGGGATTTCTTTCCTCCCACCTTTGCCAACGCCCCAATGGACTTGGAGGGCAAGGAACCAGCCCCCTCCACCCCTATATATAGTGGGGAGGCGCATGGGAGCTTTACAAAAGTTCTGGCGTAGCCCTCCCCCTCTCCGAAGTCCTCCTCCTCTCCCGCGGTGCTTGGCGAAGCCCTGCAGGATTGCCATGCTCCTCCACCACCACCACGCCGTCGTGCTGCTGCTGGATGGAGTCTTCCTCAACCTCTCCCTCTCTCCTTGCTGGATCAAGGCATGGGAGACGTCACCGGGCTGTACGTGTGTTGAACGCGGAGGTGCCGTCCGTTCGGCACTAGGATCTCCGGTGATTTGGATCACGACGAGTATGAATCCTTCAACCCCGTTCTCTTGAACGCTTCCGCTTAGCGATCTACAAGGGTATGTAGATGCACTCTCCTTCCCCTCGTTGCTAGTCTCTCCATAGATAGATCTTGGTGACACGTAGGAAAATTTTGAATTTTTGCTACGTTCCCCAATAGTGGCATCATGAGCTAGGTCTATGCGTAGTTTCTATGCACGAGTAGAACACAAGTTGTTGTGGGCGTTGATTTTGTTCAATATGCTTACCGTTACTAGTCCAATCTTGTTTCGACGGTATTGTGGGATGAAGCGGCCCGGACCGACCTTACACGTACACTTACGTGAGACAGGTTCCACCGACTGACATGCACTTGGTGCATAAGGTGGCTAGCGGGTGCCAGTCTCTCCCACTTTAGTCGGAACGGATTCGATGAAAAGGGTCCTTATGAAGGGTAAATAGCAATTGGCATATCACGTTGTGGTTTTGCGTATGTAAGAAATGTTCTTGCTAGAAACCCATAGCAGCCACGTAAAACATGCAAACAACAATTAGAGGACGTCTAACTTGTTTTTGCAGGGTATGCTATGTAATGTGATATGGCCATGAAGAATGTGATGAATGATATGTGATGTATGAGATTGATCATGTTCTTGTAATCGGAATCACGACTTGCATGTCGATGAGTATGACAACCGGCAGGAGCCATAGGAGTTGTCTTTATTTATTGTATGACCTGCGTGTCATTGAACAACGCCATGTAATTACTTTACTTTATTGCTAACCGGTAGCCATAGTAGTAGAAGTAATAAGTTGGCGAGACAACTTCATGGAAACACGATGATGGAGATCATGATGACGGAGATCATGGTGTCATGCCGGTGACGATGATGATCATGGAGCCCCGAAGATGGAGATCAAAAGGAGCAAAATGATATTGGCCATATCATGTCACTATTTGATTGCATGTGATGTTTATCATGTTTATGCATCTTATTTGCTTAGGACGACGGTAGTAAATAAGATGATCCCTCATTAAAATTTCAAGAAAGTGTCCCCCCTAACTGTGCACCGTTGCGAAAGTTTGTCGTTTCGAAGCACCACGTGATGATCGGGTGTGATAGATTCTTACGTTCACATACAACGGGTGTAAGCCAGATTTACACACGCGAAACACTTAGGTTAACTTGACGAGCCTAGCATGTACAGACATGGCCTCGGAACACAAGAGACCGAAAGGTCGAGCATGAGTCGTATAGTAGATACGATCAACATGAAGATGTTCACCGATGATGGCTAGTCCGTCTCACGTGATGATCGGACACGGCCTAGTTGACTCGGATCATGTAATCACTTAGATGACTAGAGGGATGTCTATCTGAGTGGGAGTTCATAAGATGAACTTAATTATCCTGAACATAGTCAAAAGATCTTTGCAAATTATGTCGTAAGCTTGCGCTTTACTTCCACTGTTTAGATATGTTCCTAGAGAAAATATAGTTGAAAGTTGATAGTAGCGATTATGCGATCAGTAGAAAGCTTATGTCCTTAATGCACCGCTCAGTGTGCAGAACCCCAAACGTCGTCTGTGGATGTTGCGAACATCGGACATACATGTTTTGATAACTACGTGATAGTTCAGTTAAATGGTTTAGAGTAGAGGCACCAAAGACGTTTTCGAAACGTCGCGGAACATATGAGATGTTTCGAGGGCTGAAATTGGGATTTCAGGCTTGTGCCCACGTCAAGAGGTATGTGACCTCCGACGATTTTCTTAGCCTGCAAACTAAGGGAGAAAGCTCAATCGATGAGCTTGTGCTCAGATTGTCTGAGTGCAACAATCACTTGAATCGAGTGGGAGTTGATCTTCCAGATGAGATAGTGATGTTTCTCCAAAGTCATTGCCACCAAGCTGCTAGAGCTTTGTGATGAACTATAACATATCAGGGATACATATGATGATCCTTGAGGTATTCGTGATGTTTGACACCGCGAAAGTAGAAATCAAGAAGGAGCATCAATTGTTGATGGTTGGTGAAACCACTAGTTTCAAGAAGGGCAAGGGAAAGAAGGGATACTTCATGAAACGGCAAATCAGCTGCTGCTCTAGTGAAGAAACCCAAGGTTGAACCCAAACCCGAGACTAAGTGCTTCTGTAATAAGGGGAACAGCCACTGGAGCAGCATTACCCTAGATACTTGGTAGATGAGAAGGCTGGCAAGGTCGATAGAAGTATATTGGATATACATTATGTTAAGGTGTACTTTACTAGTACTCCTAGTAGCACCAGGGTATTAAGATACCGGTTCGGTTGCCAAGTGTTAGTAACTCGAAATAAAAGAGCTACGGAATAAACGGAGACTAGCTAAAGGAGAGCTGACAATATGTGTTGGAAGTGTTTCCAATTTTGATGTGATCAAACATCGCACGCTCCCTCTACCATCAAGATTAGTATTAAACCTGAATAATTGTCATTTGGTGTTTGCGTTGAGCATAGACATGATTGGATTATGTCTATCGCAATACGATTATTCATTTAAGGAGAATAATGGTTACTCTGTTTATTTGAATAATACCTTCAATGGTATTGCACCTAATAGGAATGGTTTATTGAATCTCGATCGTAGTGATACACATTTTCATGCCAAAAGATATAAGATAGTAATGATAGTACCACTTACTTGTGGCACTGCCATGTAAGTCATATTGGTGTAAAACGCATGAAGAAGCTCCATGTTGATGGATCTTTGGACTCACTCGTTTTTGAAAAGTTTGAGACATGCGAACCATGTCTATTGGTGTATACGCATGAAGAAACTCCATGCAGATGGATCGTTTGGACTCACTTGATTTTGAATCACTTGAGATATGCAAATCATACCACATGGGCAAGATGACTGAAAAGCCTCGTTTTCAGTAAGATGGAACAAGATAGCAACTTGTTGGAAGTAATACATTTTGATGTGTGCAGTCCAATAAGTGCTAAGGCACGCAGTGGATATCATTATGTTCTTACTTCACAGATGATTTGAGTAGATACTAAGTATATTTACTTGATGAAACACATGTCTGAATTATTGAATGGTTCAAGTAATTTCAGAGTGAAGTTGAAGATCATCGTGACAAGAGGATAAAATGTCTATGATATGATCATAGAGACGAGTATCTGAGTAATGAGCTTTGGCACGCAATTAAGACATTGTGGAAATTGTTTCACAATTAATACCGCCTGGAACACCATAGTGTGATGGTGTGTCCGAACTTCATAGTTGCACCCTATTGGATATGGTGCGTACCATGATGTCTCTTATCGAATTACCACTATCGTTCATGGGTTAGGCATTAGAGACAACCGCATTCACTTTAAAATAGGGCACCACGTAATTCCGTTGAGACGACACTGTTTGAACTATGGTTTGGAGAAACCTAAGTTGTCGTTTCTTAAAAGTTTGGGGCTGCGATGCTTATGTGAAAAAGTTTCAGGTTGATAAGCTCGAACCCAAAGCGGATAAAATGCATCTTCATAGGACACCCAAAACAGTTTGGTATACCTCCTAACTCAGATCCGAAAGCAATAGGGATTGTTTCTTGAATTGGGTCCTTTCTCGAGGAAAGGTTTGTCTCAAAAATTGAGTGGGAGGATGGTGGAGACTTGATGAGGTTATTGAACCGTCACTTCAACAAGTATGTAGCAGGGCACATGAAGTTGTTCCTGTGGCGCCTACACCAATTGAAGTAGAAGCTTATGATAGTGATCATGAAGTTTTTGGATCAAGTCACTACCGTACCTCGTAGGGTGACAAGGATGCGTACCACTTTAGAGTGGTACGGTAATCCTGTCTTGAAGGTCATGTTGCTAGACAACAATGAACCTACGAGCTATGGAGAAGCAATGGTGGGCCCAAATTCCGACAAATGGTTAGAAGCCATGAAATCCGAGATAGGATCCATGTATCAGAACAAAGCATGGACTTTGGTGGACTTGCCCGATGATCGGCAAGCCATTGAGATAAATGGATCTTTAAGAAGAAGACGGACGTGGACGGTAATGTCACCATCTATGAAGCTCGACTTGTGGCGAAGAGTTTTTCACAAGTTCAAGGAGTTGACTACGATGAGATTTTCTCATCCGTAGCGATGCTTAAGTCCGCCGGAATCATGTTAGCATTAGCTGCATTTATGAAATCTGGCAGATGGATGTCAAGACGAGTTTCCTTACCAGTTTTCGTAAGGAAAGGTTGTATGTGATACAATCAGAAAAGTTTTGTCGATCCTAAGGATGCTAAAAGGTATGCTGGCTCCAGCGATCCTTCTAAGGACTGGAGTAAGCATCTCGGAGTTGGAATGTGCGCTTTGATGAGATGATCAAAGATTTTGGGTTTATACAAAGTTCATGAGAAACTTGTATTTCCAAAGAAGTGAGTGGGAGCACTATAGAATTTCTGATGAGTATATGTTGTTGACGCATTGTTGATCAGAAATGATGTAGAATTTCTAGAAAGCATATAGGGTTATTTGAAAGGTGTTTTTCAATAGAAAACCTGGATTAAGCTACTTGAACATTGAGCATCAAGATCTATGAGGGTAGATCAAAAAATGCTAAATGGTACTTTCAAATGAGCACATACCTTGACGTGATCTTAAAGGTGTTCAAGATGGATCAGTCAAAGAAGGAGTTCTTGCCTGAGATGCGAGGTACGAAGTTAAGACTTAAAGCTCGACCACGGCAGAATAGAGAGAAAGGACGAAGGTCGTCCCCTATGCTTTAGACATAGGCTCTACAGTATGCTATGCTGTGTACCGCACCTGATGTGTGCCTTGCAACATATCTGGCAAGAGGGTGCAAAGGTGATCAAGGAGTGGATCACCAGATAGCGGTCAAAATTATCCTTAGAGGAATAAGGATATTTTTCTCGATTATGGAGGTGATAAAGAATTCGACATAAAGGGTTACGTCGATGCAAGCTTTAACACCTATTCGAATGACTTTGAGTAGCAAACCGGATACGTATAGTGGAGCAACCATTTGGAATAGCTCCAAGTGGAGCGTGGAAGCATCATTTACAATATGACCTAGAGATTTGCGAAGTACATACGAATCTGATTGTTGCAGACCCGTTGACTAAAACCTCTCTCACAAGCAAAATATGATCAAACCCCAGAACTCATTGAGTCTTAATCACATGGTGATGTGAACTAGTTTAGTGACACTAGTAAACTCTTTGGATGTTGGTCACATGGCGATGTGACCTGTGAGTGTTAATCACATGACGATGTGAACTAGATTATTGACTCTAGTGCAAGTGGGAGACTGTTGGAAATATGCCCTAGAGGCAATAATAAATTAGTTATTATTATCTTTCCTTGTTCATGATAATCGTTTATTATCCATGCTATAATTGTATTGACAGGAAACTCAGATACATGTGTGGGTACATAGACAACACCATGTCCCTAGTAAGCCTGTAGTTGACTAGCTCGTTGATCAATAGATGGTTACGGTTTCCTGACCATGGACATTGGATGTCGTTGATAACGGGATCACATCATTAGGAGAATGATGTGATGGACAAGACCCAATCCTAAGCCTAGAACAGAGATCGTGTAGTTCGTATGCTAAAGCTTTTCTAATGTCAAGTATCTTTTCCTTAGACCATGAGATTGTGAAACTCCCGGATACTGTAGGAATGCTTTGGGTGTACCAAACGTCACAACGTAACTGGGTGGCTATAAATGTGCACTAAAGGTATCTCCAAAAGTGTCTGTTGGGTTGGCATGAATCAAGACTGGGATTTGTCACTCCGTGTGACGGAGAGGTATCTCTGGGCCCACTCGGTAGGACATCATCATAATGTGCACAATGTGATCACAGAGTTGATCGCGGGATGATGTGTTACGGAACGAGTAAAGAGACTTGCCGGTAACGAGATTGAACAAGGTATCGGTATACCGACGATCGAATCTCGGGCAAGTACAATACCGTTAGACAAAGGGAATTGTATACGTGATCGGTTGAGTCCTTGACATCGTGGTTCATCCGATGAGATCATCATGGAACATGTGGGACCTAACATGGGTATCCAGATCCCGCTGTTGGTTATTGACCGTAGAACGTCTCGGTCATGTCTGCATGGTTCCCGAACCCGTAGGGTCTACACACTTAAGGTTCGATGACGCTAGGGTTATAAAGGAAGTTTGTATGTGGTTGCCGAATGTTGTTCGGAGTCCCGGATGAGATCCCGGACGTCACGAGGAGTTCCGGAATGGTCCGTAGGTAAAGATTTATATATGGGAAGTCCTATTTTGGCCACCAGAAAATGTTCGGGAATTTTCGGTATTGTATCGGGAAGGTTCTAGAAGGTTCCGGAGTGGGGCCCACCTGCATGGGGGGACCCACATGAACGTGGGTAGTGGGGGCAAGGCCCCACACCCCTGGTCAAGGCGCACCAAGATTCCCCCTTAGAAGGAATAAGATCATATCCCGAAGGGATAAGATCAAGATCCCTAAAAAGGGGGGATAACAATCGGTGGGGAAGGAAATGATGGGATTTCTTTCCTCCCACCTTTGCCAATGCCCCAATGGACTTGGAGGGCAAGGAACCAGCCCCCTCCACCCCTATATATAGTGGGGAGGCGCATGGGAGCTTTACAAAAGTTCTGGCACAGCCCTCCCCCTCTCCCAAGTCCTCCTCCTCTCCCGCGGTGCTTGGCGAAGCCCTGCAGGATTGCCATGCTCCTCCACCACCACCACGCCGTCGTGCTGCTGCTGGATGGAGTCTTCCTCAACCTCTCCCTCTCTCCTTGCTGGATCAAGGCATGGGAGGCGTCGCCGGGCTGTACGTGTGTTGAACGCGGAGGTGCCGTCCGTTCGGCACTAGGATCTCCGGTGATTTGGATCACGACGAGTACGACTCCTTCAACCCCGTTCTCTTGAACGCTTCCGCTTAGCGATCTACAAGGGTATGTAGATGCACTATCATTCCCCTCGTTGCTAGTCTCTCCATAGATAGATCTTGGTGACATGTAGGAAAATTTTGAATTTTTGCTACGTTCCCCAACACTTTTCTGCTTATTCACATGAGTATCATTCATCTCCTGCAAGGCTATTTGCTAGGGCTTCAAAGCCGAAATTATCAGATGCTGCACTTAGACTCATTGCTTCTAAGCCACCCCTGAAAATGTGGGTGGTGAAGAAGAATTAACTCTCTTTTGCAGAATGTGGTCTCCAGCCAGCAATCAAAGGCATCCAATATTAGTGCTGGGGACCTAAAACACAAAGGGACGCATGATAAAATGACTTACTATGTATTCCACATATGAATCGCTTACCTGTCATACTGTGTGCTAACTTTCATCTATGCTGTGATAATCCAAGTGTGCATCAACTGCTTATGCTTCACAACATACATTGTGAAGCCTATCCTCCTAACTGCACTGTAGGGCATGTCACTAAAAGCTTCAGAATGGATTATTGACAGCGGATGCACTAATCATATGACTGGTGATCGAAGTCTTCTCATGGACTCAACCTTACGTCCATCCGACAAGAGTCAAATCACATTTGCTGACACTGCTAAAGGCAAGGTATTGGGTCTAGGTAGAGTTGCAATCTCAAAGGATCAACACATGGATAAAGTGATGCTTGTTGAATCCCTTGGATTCAACTTAATGTATGTCTCAATGCTTTGTGACTTAAACATGATTGTGATATTTGGAAAATACCGTTGCCTTGTACTAATGGAATCTGACAAGTCTCTAGTCTTTGAAGGGTATAGGAAAGGTGATCTATACATGGTAGATTTCTCAGCAGGTCCACAGCTTGCCGTATGTCTTCTTGCAAAAGCTTCAGAATGCTGGCTCTGGCATCGAAGGCTGGGGCATGCTGGCATGAGGAACTTGCACACTCTCGTCAAGAAGAAGCATGTCATAGGCATCGAAGGTGTCAAGTTCAAGAAAGATCATTTGTGTGGTGCTTGCGAAGCTGGGAAGATGACGAGGGCCAAGCACCCCTCGAAGACAATCATGACGACATCTCAACCTTTTGAGCTGTTGCACATGGACTTATTTGGCCCTACTCACTACTCCACCCTCACAACAACGGCGTGTCTCTATGGCTTCGTCATTGTTGATGACTACTCAAGATACACATGGGTGCACATAATTCTCTACAAGACTGAAGTACAAGATGTCTTCAGACGATTCGCCAATCGAGCAATGAACAACTATGGAGTCAAGATCAAGCATATCAGAAGTGATAACGGCACTGAATTCAAGAACACCGGCCTTGATCTTTATCTGGATACAATGGGAATCACTCATGAATTTTCTGCTCCTTACACACCTCAGCAAAATGGCATTGTTGAGAGCAAAAACAGAACCCTCATTGAGATGGCTCGAACAATGCTCGACGAGTACAAGACACCAAGAAAGTTCTGGCCTGAAGCTATTGATACAGCTTGTCACATCATCAACCGTGTCTACATCCATAAGCTTCTGGGCAAAACATCCTATGAGCTCCTTACTGGCAAGAAGCCAAATGTCAACTACTTCAGAGTCTTTGGTGCTAGGTGCTGGATCAAGGATCCCCATCACAAGTCAAATTTGAACCCAAAGCTCACGAAGGCTTCATGTTTATCTATGGAAAGGATTCGCACTCCTACAGAGTCTTCAACCTCTTCCACTACAAAATCGTTGAAACAGTGGATGTGCGATTTGATGAAACCAATGGTTCACAACGAGAGCTCCTGCCAAGCACTCTAGATGAAGCTCCTTCCAGTGAATCTATTAAGCTGATGGGAACTGGTGAAATCATGCCCTCTGAAGCACAGCCTGAAGAGGAACTTATCATTTCTGCACCAAACCAACCTGAAGACAATGCTCAGACCGAAGACAATCCTCCCAATGATGACAATGATCAACATGAGCAAGGTCTTCATCCAGTTCATCCTCGTGTTGCAAATGAAGTACAAATCGAGAAGATAATTGACAGCATCAATGCGCCTGGTCCACTTACTCGCTCAAGAGCAACACAGTTAGCAAACTTCTGTGGGCACTTTTCATTTGTGTCAATATCAGAACCCAAGAAAGTTGCTGAAGCTTTTATGGAACCTGAATGGATTCAAGCCATGCAAGAAGAACTTCAACAGTTCAAGCTGAATAATGTTTGGGAACTTGTCAAGCGACCTAACCCTTGCAAGCATAACATTATTGGAACAAAATGGATATATCGAAACAAGCAATATGAGCATTGTCAAGTCGTCAGAAACAAAGCACATCTTGTGGCTCAAGGATATACTCAAGTTGAAGGAATTGACTTCGATGAAACATTTGCTCCTGTTGCTAGGCTTGAAGCTATTCGCATACTGCTAGCCTATGCTAATCATCACAACATCTTGCTATATCAAATGGATGTGAAGAGTGCATTTCTCAATGGCAAGATTGAAGAAGAAGTATATGTCGCTCAACCACCTGGCTTTGAAGATCCAAAACATCCTAATATGGTGTACAAGCTAAACAAAGCACTGTATGGCCTCAAACAAGCTCCTCTCGCATGGTATGATACGATCAAAGACTTCCTGAAGAGCAAAGGCTTCAAACCAGGATCCCTCGGTCCCACACTCTTCACGAAGACATATGATGGCGAACTGTTTGTGTGCCAAATATATGTGGATGACATTATCTTCGGCTGCACCAACCAGAAGTACAGTGATGAGTTTGGATACATGATGCAAGAGCAATATCAGATGTCCATGATGGGAGAACTGAAGTTCTTCCTTGGTCTTCAAATTCGTCAGCAAAGCAATGGCATCTTCATATCTCAAGAAAAATACCTCAAAGATTGTTTGAAGAAGTTTGGAATGGAAGACTGCAAAGGTTATACGACGCCAATGCCAGCCAAACACCACCTTGGTCCCGACGACAATGGTAAAGAGTTCGATCAAAAGGTATACTGCTCCATGATTGGTTCTTTACTTTATCTATGTGCATCTAGGCTAGATATTATGCTTAGTGTTTGCACGTGTGCTCGATTCCAAGCGGCACCAAAGGAATCGCATCACTTAGCTGTGAAGCGAATTCTTCGATATTTGGCTTACACCCCAACACTCGGATTATTGTATCCCAAGGGCTCAAAGTTTGATTTGGTTGGATTCTCGGATGCTGATTATGCTGGTGACAAGGTGGATCGCAAGTCTACATCAGGCACATGTCATTTTCTTGGTCGATCACTTGTCTGTTGGTCTTCAAAGAAGTAGAATTGTGTATCACTCTCAACTGCTGAATTTGAATACATTGCTGCTGGATCCTGTTGTGCTCAGCTTCTATGGATGAAGCAAACTCTCAAGGACTATGGCATCAACCTGAAACAAGTACCTCTCTTCTGCGACAACGAGAGTGCCATCAAGATAGCCAACAATCCAGTCCAACACTCGAAGACAAAGCAAATTGAAATTCGTCATCACTTTCTCAGAGATCATGTCATGAAGAAAGATACCGATATCATTCACGTCAACACTGAAGAGCAACTTGCAGATATCTTCACAAAGCCCTTGGATGAGAAAAGGTTTTGCAGGTTACGGTGTGAGCTAAATATCTTGGAATCCTCTAATGTCCTGTGATCAGGCATACATCCTAACACTTATGCATGTTGATGACTTAGATGTGCAACACACAAAGTAATGTATATCTTCAATCAATGAAGATTACACTCTGAGTGTGAATACATTAACATGGAATTTGACTTCGGAGCGCCACAATAATTGTGCGCCGTGTCTGGGTCTAATACTTCCTATACGGTGGGTAACGCCACCACCAAATTTCTCTGTTTGAAGTGTTTCACTCATGGCGTTACCTTTGCAAAGACTTCGCATTTGGTTTGTCTTCAGTTTCAACTTATCTTCATGTTTTTCTGCGCTATGATGATTTGATTGCATATATATATATATATATATATATATATATATATATATATATATATACTAGTGTTCTGTCCTCTACAGCATTCACTTATAGCTATGTCTTCAAGCTGAATCTTTTGAACTAAGTGAATGTGATCGGACCCCAACCTCTCTATGCTTTCTATCTCAAACTCTATCTATCCAAATCATATGCATTCTATTGAAACTGTCGAATGTCTTCTCTGCATCCTAGTCAGCAGAAGACACAGAGACAAACATCAAGTCCTATTTAAATGATTCATCTTTATTGTCGATATCCAGAGAAGCCGGAACAACTCTCCGACATGACTGGCGGGCGTGGGAACGTGGGACAACTCTGAGTATGTTGCATGCTTGCCACGTGTCCCACGGATGTGAACAGACAGGGGCACCTGCGTAATTGTGTTGTGTTGCACACCTACTTATAAATACGTGTCCCCTGAGGTCAAGAAAACCTTCTTCCACCTCTCCACCTCGTCAAAACCCTAGCGCCACCGCTAGCTCTCGATGACGCCGGCGACGAAGCGCTTAGCTGCCGCGACTTCTCAGAAGCCGTCCTCACGCCGTCCTCACGCCGGCCGCGGACATCGTCCTCTCCGCCGTCGCCGTAGATGTCCTCTATCGCCAAGTTAGGGCATGGTGGGATGAACTTCTCGGTCTCCTATTCATCCAATCTAGCAGTTCTTTGTGCGGTAATTATAACTCTATTTTTACCACCTTCTTTGATCTTCATAGATTCATCCTATTTACCGAAAGTGGTTTCTACCTACTCAATGTTAGATCTATTCTGTCTGCATCTCATAATGCCTAGTCTATTCACTTAGATTTCCTATCTAGTTTGATTCCTCACTTGTACTTATTCACGGATTGGTACAAATCTGGAACCAACTCACCTCATATAAGTGAATGTCTTCGCATCATGAGGTCAATGGCTTCAAACTGATTTATCTTCAAAATCTTCTGAGAATGCATATGACCTCTTCCCCTTCCCTTGCATCTCTAATGTTGTCACAGGTACATGTCCGTGGGAGAATCCCTTGGTTCTCATAGTCTGCATTC
Source organism: Triticum aestivum (assembly GCF_018294505.1). NCBI lineage: Eukaryota > Viridiplantae > Streptophyta > Magnoliopsida > Poales > Poaceae > Triticum > Triticum aestivum. The sequence continues at coordinate 123,894,041 of NC_057798.1, forward strand.
GTTTGCAGAATACTTACAACATCATATCAATTCTCCTGAAGCCAGTTCCTGCTTGACCAGCAAGCGAAAGTCTCTGAAGCCTTTGAACATATTGAAGCCATTCAGTTTGAAGTTCATGGCTGCAGAAAAATTAGCAAGGAAGGGTGGCAGACAGCATCGTGGGAAAACTTCAAAGGATCTGCCTGATGATCTTGTAGAAATATATATAACAGATCCTGAAGAAGATTACAATCAGCGCAAGACTCGAATCCAATGGATTCGACGCTATTGGGCTGAACAGTGGTACAAGTACAAGTTTGTGACCCAGGAGTACACAAAGAAAAATGCTATCAAGAGTCCTTGGGGTGATATTCTCTATCGAGGCCTTCCCCCCAAGAACAAAGCTGAAGCCATTGCGCAAGAATTCTATCCTTGCATGGTCCGTGGACCACAGCCTGAAGAAGCCGACCCATCATCATTGCTCTAGTGTCGTGACGACAATCTCTTCAAGCGCAACTTCCAGTTTGCTAAGGCTTCGGCAAAGGAAAACAAGAAGTCATGGGGATTAGACTTCAATCCTGGTCCCTCTGCTCCCTGTGATGATGGCACACGTGAAGCTGAAGAAAACAGAATTGGCCCCTTTGCAAACCTTGATGGCCTCATCTCCTACATCTTGGTACAAGGTGCCAAAGTGGATCATTCTGACAATGAGGCTGATTCTGATGAAGCCCCAGCTCCTCCTCCAAGGCCGCAGAAGCCAAAGAAGATTAAGGCTTCATCATCAGTTGCACCTCCAAAAGCTTCTCGTGTGAAGCCACTGGCCACTGCACCTCCTGAAGCCAGTGTGCAGTCTGAAGATCAATCCCGCATATCCAAGAAGACGGAGAAGAAAAAGCAACTTGTCAGGCATACTGATCAAGCCTTGACTCCTGCCGCCATTCTGCGCGAAGAACCCATTGATCTGTCAAGTGATGAAGATCTTGCTGATGATGCCCTTGAGCAACTGATAAAGAGCAAGGAAGAAGCAGAAATCTTCAACAACTTGCCTCTCTGACGTGGCCATCATCCATAGCTTCATTGATGAGTGGTTCGACACCCCCAATCTAAGCTTTGAAGATTTGCAGCTTCCCATTGGCCTCAGCGTCTCTTTCAATGGCGCCATTGCTTTTGAGTCGGCTCTTGCTCAGCGCATCGTTGAGCTGAAGAACAAAATTGACTATGAGAAGGCTTAATTCAAGAAGCATGTGGCGAAGCTTAGTGTTCAAGATGTCAGAAACTTCAAGGTCATGTTGCATGAGCTTAAAGAAGCTTTTCTGAAGAAGCACCAAGAAGTTCAAGGCTCTCGTGAGCGCATGAAGAGTTTGGCTGATAAGTGTGTGCTTGCCTACAATGAGGCTGAGAAGTGCAAGTCACTTGGCCGTCCTGGCATAGACCCTAGGATGGCAGCAAAGAAAAAGAAGAAGCTTCCTGTTGACCAGCCTGCTCCTTCAAGCCAAGAAGCCCCATGCATTATCTTCCCAAGCAGCATGACTGGCTCGAAGCCAAAGGTCACCACAACCGCTTCAGAACAGAAGAAGACGAGGGCTGCCGAGGCTGAAGCCAGAAAGAGGAAAAATACTGAAGCCTCTGATGCCGCTCCCTCCAAGAAGAAGCGCAAGACCAAGAAGAGTCGGGCTGCTCCCATAGAGCCCCTTGTCGTTGAGCCCATAATAGTGGTTCGTCCTGCATCTGCACCCCAAGAACTTCGCATGACTGTTCATGAGCCTGCTTCCACAGAGGCTCCTGAAGCTGAAGATATACCAGCAGCTGAACCCACCGCTGCTGAAGACATTGGTCATGATGACAATGTTGAAGATGATGAAGTTTCTTCCTCAGATCGAATATAATGTGGTATCATCGCCTGTTCGTATGAACAGCGAAATCATCAGCATTGGTCGTCCTCTGGCGCCAATTGCTCAGGATGCAACGTGGGCTGATCACCCACAGCAACAAGACTCCCCAAGTACTCCCCAACAACAACAAACCACACCATCCGTACAAGTTGAAGAGGATGAGCACCTTCCCACTCCATCTCCAAAAGCGTCGCCTGTACTGCAAAGGCTTCGCAAAGGACCAAGGCCTCAAACCCCTCTTCCGAGTGTTCCAGAAGGAGATGTGCACCGTCAACCTGTTGCACGTCAAGTGTTCTCTGAAGCCACTCCAACTGTGAATGTCTCTGTGTCTGAAGCACAAGCTGCTGAAGACAATCCGGCTGCATCAGCCGATGAGGAACATCAAGAAGAACGTGTCCAAACTCCCCCCATGCCTGAAGAAACTGTTCATGAAGTGAACGTGTCTGTGCCTGACCCTCCAGCTCCTCAAGTGGAGGTTGAAAATCCTGAAGCTGCCACTACCAACGCAAGTGAAGCCGATGACGTTGTCATGGCTGAAGCTAATGTGGAGCTTGAACCAACCAGTGTGCCTGAAGCTAATGAGGCCACTGCACCTGAAGCTAATGAGGCAACTGCTCCTGAAGCACCCGTTGTGCAGCCTGAAGCCTTAGTTGCTGCCACTGCTCCTATTCCGCCACCAAGGCCCTATACAATCGAGCAAGCATACAACCATGGCGAGCTAATCACAGTAAGATGGCCCGTTCTGGTCCCTCCGCCTATTGTCTCTGGTCCTCAATTTGACTATCACATTGAGCATAGGCCTCAGGTCCAGAAGCCCAAGCCAAGACTGCCAAGGTTTCCTGGTACTGCCACATCTTTCGGGTCTTTCAATACAAATGGCTTCAAGAGCCACAACACATTCTTTGACAGCTCAAAGAACCCCTACACGAAGCCAAGAATATCATCAGATCGGTTCTGGAGTCATCAGCAGCGAAGCTATTACTCCTGTGTTCTGTATGATCAAGGGTGCATCTTCCCTCATATGCGCCTCGACACTGAAGCCATTGCTGGACTGCCATGCTTAGAAGAAGCACTTGATTGCTTTCGTGATGCTGGTCTGCTCAACTTTGTGACAGACAAAGAACACTGGAATGAAGAGCTATTGCTTCAATTCTATGCTACTCTACACATTCGCGGTTATAACAGAGATACGAAGACATGGGTTCTCGAGTGGATGACAGGAAATGTTCATCATGAAGCCAAAGCTCTTGACATCATTGAGCTTACAGGCCTATCCACTCCCCGAGAGCTCTATGAACCTGGTTGTCAAAACTACCGCAATGCACTGGAGAGCATCTTCCATAAGCCTGAACCCAATATGAGCCAGATGCTGAGCATGATGAAGTCTTTGCCATGTGACGTTGAATATCCAAAGGAGTTCTTTGTTGATAACCTTGAGTATCTGCCGCGCACCATATATCATATCATCAGGCGAACTCTATGGCCGATCAAAGGACATTCATCAGCTGCAAAACTTGAAGGAGCCATGAAGACATTGGTCTTTTACATCCTCAATGGCATCAGCTTCAATGCACATGATTTCTTCATCAGGCAACTTGCTGCTTCTGGATCTGATCTGTTTGGTTTGAAGTTTTATTCTCCATGGGTCATGCACCTCATCAAGCGACACTCATCTATCAACTATCAACCATCTTCTCGCAATCATGTGATCTTCCTACCAGAGGTTGATATGTCAGTTAAAGCCATATATTCTGACCCTGCCAAGAAGCCTCTTTGTCTTCAGAATGCCGAGCACCAAAGCTTCACTCAACCCATTGAGGGTGTTCAAGCTGCAACACGAATCTATCCATTGGCTGGAAATACTCGTCTGCCTCAACGAGCACCTACTAAAGCCACTGAAAGCACCATTGCCCAAAGGCCTCGGAAGCGTTCTCGCGTTCTCAATGACCGAGAACTTCTTGTGGCCCTACATCAGAAGCAAGATAAGCATCATTTTTGGCTGAAGCGTCAGATGCAAAGCCTCTTGGTGGATGTCAATCACATTCGTAACCTTGGCACCAAGAATGCCTTTGTTGCTCATGAAACTTGCCGGCGATCATGGAAGAGCTTGACCCTGCTTAGTGCTGAAGCAGATCTTCAAGACGATGGCTTCACTAAAAGATTCAAGTTTGACTCCACTCCTCCACGGAATGCTGTCCTACGAAGAACTCCATCTCTTGAAGACTCTGATTATTCTTCCTCCGCTGCAATTGTCAATGCCAATGTCATCGATGTTGAAGACGATGCAACTTCACCGCCCCCTACTTCTGCTCGCATCGACACTGCACCAAGTTCATCTACACTGCCAAACGACAACGACAACCCTGCTGCTTCAACTACTCCTCGTGAGGACGAGTAGATGCTCTATGTCTTCAAACCTTTTTGGTCATTACTGACAAAAGGGGGAGAAGCATATGAGTTGATAGTCTTCAAGCGGGTTCATATGGGCGGTTGCATTACATTTTGCCTCGTGCTTACAACTCTTGCTTTTTAAAACATTTGGTTCTTTGAGTTGTAACACCTAAACTTGATGGTCGTCTGCTACTTATTTGCTTTACTGTGATGCGATGATAAATTCCGCATGTGCGATGATAACTTCCGCACTTAGATCATCCTGCAGACGTCCATTTTTCATTATGCATGTCATCCTATTTGCTATATCATTTCATGCATGATGAATTATCTTCATAAGTTGAAGTGGATCTCCACAAGTACAACCTGCCATGTGCATTTGCATTTCAAAGCAAAATTACTTATATGCACATCTTCAGGGGGAGCCCTTGCTACTTATGAAGACAATTCCTATCCTTCACAATTTCACATACTTTATCCCCGTTCAAAACTTCAACCAGTTTGTCATCAATCACCAAAAAGGGGGAGATTGTAAGTGCATCTAGTGCCACCCCTAGTTGGTTTTGGAGTATTGACGACAAAGTTGGTTGAGGGACTAATGCGTTTGTGAGAATTGCAGGATAACGCAGGTAGTGCCCCTCATTGATTCGGTTTACCTACCGGAGATGACCCCTAAAAATGTATGAAGACATTGAAGACAATGGTGGTATGAGAAGATATTCATATTGAAGACTATGACAGGAGAAGACATTGCGTGAAGACTATGGAGCGCGAAGACTGTGTGGTTTCGTTGTTTCCTTTTCTTCTTTGTTGAGTCATAGGAACCATCGTACTATTAAGTGGGGTCCAAGTGAACTAAGTCAGAGTGACTGAAGTGATGCTCAACCCAAATCCTATGTCTTCGAGCGAAGACAATGAGAGCAAATCTTATCCAGAGCTGGATGAGTCAGCTTTGCTTGTAGCCCAAGTAAAGTTGTCGCGTGTGTTTGAAATCTGACAGTTGGAACACGTGTTAGTTCCTTAGTTACCCAGGGTCATTTCGAACAAATCAGGTCGGGTTGCTTTATGGCTATAAATAGCCCACCCCCTACACCATAAATTGGTGGCTTCTCAGAGTTAGTACATGGCTTTTGTTGTTTTGAGAGCAACCCACCTCGAAGCCTTTGAGAGAGAAATCCTTGCGAGGACAAAGCCCAAACACCCAGAGCCAAAGAGTGTTAGGCATCACTGAAGTCTTTCTGTCTGTGTGACCTGAAGACTTATTACACTTGAGGACTGTGTATCCTCCAGCCGGTTAGGCATCGCGTTCTGAGCATCCAAGAGTCATTGTGGATTGCCGGGTGAACGAAGTTTGTGAAGGTTTGGAAGTCTACCTTGAAGACTTACCAGAGTGATTGGGCGAGGACTAAGTGTCCTTAGCTCAAGGGGAATAAGGTGAAGACACGGTCTTCTGAGTTAAATCTCAGCCTCCCTAACCAGACGTACAGTTGTCACAACAACTGGAACTGGTCCAACAAATCCTGTGTCTTCAACAAGCAACTGGTTCTATCTCTTCCCTCCTTTACTTTGAGTTTGTCTTCGTGAAGTCATTGCTTATCTGTCTTATCTGATTGACTTCATTGCTTGACTACTATTGTTGATTGGATTCATACTATCTTCCATCCTGATCCTACTACCTAGCTGCTATTAGTCTTCGTACGTTAACGCTATTGCATACTTGACTATGGCTTGCTTGTTGTAGTTTATCATCCGCTGCATATAAATTAGGTCATTTCTATTGTTTGTCTTCGAAACTTCCACGTTTTGAAGACTTAGATAAAAATCGCCTATTCACCCCCCCTCTAGTCGATAACTAGCACTTTCAAGTGGATCTCCACAAGTACATCCTGCCATGTGCATTTGCATTCGAAAAGCAAAATTACTTATATGCACATCTTCAGGGGGAGCCCTAGCTACTTATGAAGACAATTCCTATCCTTTACAATTTCACATACTTTATCCCCGTTGAAAACTTCAACCAGTTTGTCATCAATCACCAAAAAGGCAAAGATTGTAAGTGCATCTAGTGCCACCCCTAGTTGGTTTTGGAGTATTGACGACAAAGTTGGTTGAGGGACTAATGCGTTTGTGAGAATTGCAGGATAACGCAGGTAGTGTCCCTCATTGATTCGGTTTACCTACCAGAGATGACCCCTAAAAATGTATGAAGACATTGAAGACAATGGTGGTATAAGAAGATATTCATATTGAAGACTATGACATGAGAAGACATTGCGTGAAGACTATGGAGCGCGAAGACTGTGTGGTTTCGTTGTTTCCTTTTCTTCTTTGTTGAGTCATAGGAACCACCGTACTGTTAAGTGGGGTCCAAGTGAACTAAGTCAGAGTGACTGAAGTGATGCTCAACCCAAATCCTATGTCTTCGAGCGAAGACAATGAGAGCAAATCTTATCCAGAGCTGGATGAGTCAGCTTTGCTTGTAGCCCAAGTAAAGTTGCCGCGTGTGTTTGAAATCTGACCGTTGGAACACGTGTCAGTTCCTTAGTGACCCAGGGTCATTTCGGACAAATCAGGTCGGGTTGCCTTATGGCTATAAATATCCCACCCCTACACCATAAATTGGTGGCTGCTCAGAGTTAGTACACGGCTTTTGTCGTTTTGAGAGCAACCCACCTCGAAGCCTTTGAGAGAGAAATCCTTGCGAGGACAAAGCCCAAACATCTAGAGCCAAAGAGTGTTAGGCATCACTGAAGTCTTTCTGTCTGTGTGACCAGAAGACTTATTACACTTGAGGACTGTGTATCCTCCAGCCGGTTAGGCATCATGTTCTGAGCATCCAAGAGTCATTGTGGATTGCCGGGTGAACGAAGTCTGTGAAGGTTTGGAAGTCTACCTTGAAGACTTACCAGAGTGATTGGGCGAGGACTAAGTGTCCTTATCTCAAGGGGGATAAGGTGAAGACACGGTCTTCTGAGTTAAATCTCAGCCTCCCTAACTAGACGCACAGTTGTCACAGCAACTGGAACTGGTCCAACAAATCCCGTGTCTTCAACAAGCAACTGGTTCTATCTCTTCCCTCCTTTACTTTGAGTCTATCTTCGTGAAGGCATTGCTTATCTGTCTTATCTGATTGACTTCACTGCTTGACTACTATTGTTAATTGGCTTCATACTATCTTCCATCCTGATCCTACTACCTAGCTGCTATTAGTCTTCGTACGTTAACGCTATTGCATACTTGACTATGGCTTGCTTGTTGTAGTTTATCTTCTGTTGCATATCAATTAGGTTATTTCTATTGTTTGTCTTCAAAACTTCCACGTTTTGAAGACTTAGATAAAAATCGCCTATTCACCCCCCCCTCTAGTCGATAACTAGCACTTTCAATTGATATCAGAGCAAGGTACTCCCTTGTTCTGTGTGATTCGGTTTAACCACCTGGAGTTTAGCTATGTCGACTGCAGGGATAATCAAAGTCTCCGCTGCTTGCCCGTGTTCGATGGAACAGAATATCCCTACTGGAAGAATAAGATGCGCATGCATCTTGAAGCCATTGATGTCGACCTCTGGTATGTCGTCAAGAATGGCATTCCCAAAACTGGTGAAGGTGTCACCCCTACTGATGTCAAGAAGTTCATTCAACTGGACTCGACTGCAAAGAACATCATCTGTGGTATCTGACAAAAGGACAGTATGGTTGTGTGAGTGCTCTCGAAACGTCAAAGCTAGTCTGGGACTGGCTATCCAAGGTCAATGAAGGCGTCTCAACACAAAGAGATCAAAGGATCAGTGTTCTTCGCAACCTCTTCAACCGCTTCAAGAGAAACGACAATGAAAATGTCCAGCTTACGTTTGATCGTCGGACTGACATCACAAATGAGCTTCAAGCTCTCGGCGCCACTGAGATCACCAAGCATGAAATTGTCAAGACACTGCTGAGATCACTTGACACCTCCTTTGACACCCTTGCCCTCATGATACAAGAACGTCCTGACTTCAAGACACTCGATCCGTCTGATATACTTGAGAGGCTCAATACACATGAGTTCCAGCTTTCTGAGAAAAGAGATATCTATGGCCCCAACTATGGACGAACTCGTGCTTTGATGGCAAAAGTTGTTTCCTCATCTGAAGAAGAAGAATCTGACTGCAGTTCTGATGATCCTGAAGACATTGGAAGGGAGCTTGCTATGCTTGTGAAGAAGTTCCAGAAATTCACCAAGAAGAAGGGCTTCAGAAAGTCTTCACGATCCAGTTCAAGAAATGATGAAGCTTCCACTCAAGACAACAAGAAGAGAACATGTCACAAGTGTAAGAAGCCTGGGCACTACATCTCTGAGTGTCCTCAGTGGGACAACGAGAAGAAGAAGAATAAGAGCAAGGAATATGACTCTGATGACAAGAAGAAGAAGAAATCATCAAAGTCTTCTTCTAAGTCCACATCAAAATCCTCATCTCATAAGAAGAGCTCATCCGGCAAGGCTCGTGCTTTTGTTGGCAAGGAAAGGGATTCAGGGGAGGAGTCTTCTTCTGAGGAGGCAGAGGTGGAATCTGAAGTTGAGTCCGACTCTGGCGTTGCAAGTCTGGCTCTGGCCACAGCCTACCTTGCAAAGTCCATCTTCAACACTGAAGACAATGACTCCCACACCAACGCTGATGATGACAAGGACAATCCTGCTCCCACCTACTGCTTCATGGCACGCGGTGCCAACGTAAAATCGCGTGATGCTTACTTTCAAACATCAAGTGAAGATGACTCTGATTGTGAATCTAAACCCAGCTACAAAACACTTGCTAAAATTGCTACTGAACAACAAAGGGCTATGGAACATACTCAAAAACTGTTAGACAAAAGCGATGACCTATTGGACGCGGAAATGACACGTTCACAGTCCTTAGTTGAAGACATAAAAAATCTTCATGCTAAGTATCAAGAACTTGAAAGTCTTCATGAGACGCTCTCAACCACTTATGAAAAGCTCTCCTATGATTATCTTCAAAGGAAGCAAGAGCTTGAGAATCTGAAAGCGACTCATGAAGATCTTCAAAAGGAGAATGAGTCATTTCGCGCTCGACAGATCAGTCCCGCTCAGGATGAATTTGAACCACCATGTCTAAAATGCATTAAGCGTGATAACGCTGCTTCTGTTGCTGAATGTTCCACTGCTGCTACTGTTGCTCTGTCTTCAACTTCTGATGTGGTAACTAACCCCTCATCTGAGGATACCACTACTATTGCTGATGAAAATGCTAGGTTGAAGACATTGCTTGAAACAGGGATGTATAAAAGTCTGAAAGGGCATCAGACACTTTGTGATGTCCTCAAAAAGCAGATTCTAAACCGAAACCCTAGAAAAGAGGGTGTTGGGTTCGAGAGGAAAATGAATGCTGATGGTTCCTACTGGAAGCCTGAGAAGTATCCCAAAACCACATGGGTTGCTGCAAAGGAACCTTCAGTGGACCCATCCACTTTATCTGGATTTACCTGTGCTGATCCTATTATCATTGATGAATCCTTTGATGCAAACTATAAACTGTTCAAAAATTAGAATGGTGAATTGTTTGCCAGGTATATTGGTACTAACTGCAGGAATGGACCGCCAATGAAGAAGATCTGGGTTCTCAAAAGTTGTCTTGAGAATCTTCCAATGAATGTCATCATGACACCACCAGGGAAGAAGACAAACCCCAGACCAAACGCATCATATGGTCCAACGGCTTCATACGAACACAGGACTCACTTGAGTCACCCTAACGCCAATGCTTTGCAGGGAAATCATACTCAGACTCATGAATATGAGCATGTGTCTTCAAACCGCTATGTTCATAGAACTAAGAACTTTTTGTTGGAAATATGCCCTAGAGCCAATAATAAATTAGTTATTATTATATTTCCTTGTTCATGATAATCGTTTATTATCCATGCTATAATTGTATTGACAGGAAACTCAGATACATGTGTGGGTACATAGACAACACCATGTCCCTAGTAAGCCTAATTGTTGATTGGCTTCATACTATCTTCCATCCTGATCCTACTACCTAGCTGCTATTAGTCTTCGTACGTTAACGCTATTGCATACTTGACTATGGCTTGCTTGTTGTAGTTTATCTTCCGCTGCATATCAATTAGGTCATTTCTATTGTTTGTCTTCGAAACTTCCACGTTTTGAAGACTTAGATAAAAATAGCCTATTCACCCCCCTCTAGTCGATCACCCTTCCTCTATTGCACCCCATAGACACACAAGTTGATCTTCGTGATCGAACCTTAGCCGTGTGCGGTGCCCCCCTCCATCATATTCCACCTCGGTCATATTGTTGCGGTGCTTAGGCGAAGCCCTGCGTCGGTAGAACATCATCATTGTCACCACGCCATCATGCTGACGGAACTCATCCCCGACACCCTGCTGGATCGGAGTCCGGGGATCGTCATCGAGCTGAACGTGTGCTGAACTCGGAGGTGCCGTATGTTCGGTGCTTGGATCGGTTGGATCATGAAGAAGTACGACTACATCAACCGCGTTGTCATAACGCTTCCGCTTTCGGTCTACGAGGGTACATGGACACACTCTCCTCTCTCGTTGCTATGTATCACCATGATCTTGCGTGTGCGTAGGAATTTTTTTGAAACTACTATGTTCCCCAACAGTGGCGTCCGAGCCTAGGTTTTATGCATTGATGTTATATGCATGAGTAGAACACAAGTGAGTTGTGGGCAATACAAGTCATACTGCTTACCAGCATGTCATACTTTGGTTCAGCGGTATTGTTGGATGAAGCGGCCCAGACCGACATTACACGTACGCTTACGCGAGACTGGTTCTACCGATGTGCTTTGCACATAGGTGGCTGGTGGGTGTCTGTTTCTCCAACTTTAGTTGAACCGAGTGTGGCTACGCCCGGTCCTTGCGAAGGTTAAAACAGCACCAACTTGACAAACTATCATCGTGGTTTTGATGCGTAGGTAAGAACGGTTCTTGCTAAGCCCGTAGCAGCCACGTAAAACTTGCAACAACAAAGTAGAGGACGTCTAACTTGTTTTTGCAGGGCATGTTGTGATGTGATATGGTCAAGACGTGATGCTATATTTTATTGTATGAGATGATCATGTTTTGTAACCGAAGTTATCGGCAACTGGCAGGAGCCATATGGTTGTCGCTTTATTGTATGAAATGCAAACGCCCTGTAATTGCTTTACTTTATCATTAAGCGGTAGCGATAGTCGTAGAAGCAATAGATGGCGTAAATGACAACGATGCTACGATGGAGATCAAGGTGTCGCGCCGGTGACGATGGTGATCATGGAGGTGCTTCGAAGATGGAGATCACAAGCACAAGATGATGATGGCCATATCATATCACTTATATTGATTGCATGTGATGTTTATCTTTTATGCATCTTATATTGCTTTGATTGATGGTAGCATTATAAGATGATCCCTCACTAAATTATCATAGTAAAAGTGTTCTCCCTGAGTATGCACCGTTGCAAAAGTTCTTCGTGCTGAGACACCACGTGATGATCGGGTGTGATAGGCTCTACGTTCAAATACAACGGGTGCAAAACAGTTGCACACGCGGAATACTCAGGTTAAACTTGACGAGTCTAGCATATAACAGATATGGCCTCGGAACATGGAGACCGAAAGGTCAAGCATGAATCATATAGTAGATATGATCAACATATTGATGTTCACCGTTGAAACTACTCCATCTCACGTGATGATCGGACATGGTGTAGTTGATATGGATCACGTAATCACTTAGAGGATTAGAGGGATGTCTATCTAAGTGGGAGTTCTTAAGTAATATGATTAATCGAACTTAAATTTATCATGAACTTAGTCCTGGTAGTATTTTGCAAATTATGTTGTAGATCAATAGCTTGCGTTGTTGCTTTCATATGTTTATTTTGATATGTTCCTAGAGAAAATTGTGTTGAAAGATGTTAGTAGCAATGATGCGGATTGGATCTGTGATCTGAGGTTTATCCTCATTGCTGCACAGAAGAATTATGTCCTTAATGCACCGCTAGGTGACAAACCTATTGCAGGAGCAGATGCAAACGTTATGAATGTTTGGCTAGCTCAAAATGATGACTACTTGATAGTTTAGTGCACCATGCTTAAACGGCTTAGAATCGGGACTTCAAAGACGTTTTGAACGTCATGGACCATATGAGATGTTCCAGGAGTTGAAGTTAATATTTCAAGCAAATACCCGAGTTGAGAGATATGAAGTCTCCAACAAGTTCTATAGCTAAAAGATGGAGGAGAATCGCTCAACTAGTGAGCAAGTGCTTAGATTGTCTGAGTACTACAATCGCTTGAATCAAGTGGGAGTTAATCTTCCAGATAAGATAGTGATTGGCAGAGTTCTCTAGTCATCATCACCAAGTTACTGGAACTTCGTGATGAACTATAATGCAAGAGATGACGAAAATGATTCCCGAGCTCTTCGTGATGCTGAAATCAACGAAGGTAGAAATCAAGAAAAGAGCATCAAGTGTTGATGATTGACAAGACCACTAGTTTCAAGAAAAGGGCAAAGGAAAAGAAAGGGAACTTCAAGTAGAATGGCAAGAAAGTTGTCACTCCCGTGAAGAAGCCCAAAGCTGGACCAAAGCCTGAAACTGAGTGATTATACTGCAAAGGAAATGGTCACTAGAAGCGGAAATGACCTGAATATTTGGTGGATAAGAAGGATGGCAAAGTGAACAAGGGTATATTTGATATACATGTTATTGATGTGTACTTTACTAGTGTTTATAGTAGCCCCTGAGTATTTGATACTTGTTTGGTTGCTAAATATTAGTAACTCGAAACAGGAGTTACAGAATAAACAGAGACTAGTTGAGGGTGAAGTGACGATGTGTGTTGGAAGTAGTTCCAAGATTGATATGATCATCATCACACTCTCCCTACACTTTCGAGATTAGTGTTGAACCTAAATAAATATTATTTGGCGTTTGCGTTGAGCATGAATATGATTTGATCATGTTTATTACAATACGATTATTCATTTAAAATCAGAGAATAATTTTTGTTCTGTTTACATGAATAAAACCTTCAAATGGTCATACACCCAATGAAAATAGTTTGTTGGATGTCGATCGTAGTGATACACATATTCATAATATTGATGCCAAAAGATGCAAAGTTAATAATGATAGTGAAACTTATTTGTGGCACTGCCGTTTGGGTCATATCGGTGTAAAGCGCATGAAGAAACTCCATAAAGATGGATTTTCGGAATCACTTGGTTATGAATCATTTGATGCTTGCGAACCGTGCTTTTTGGGCAAGATGACTAAAACTCCGTTCTCTGGAACAATGGAATGAGCTAGTGACTTATTGGAAATAATACATACCGATGTATGCGGTCCAATGAGTGTTGGTGCTCGTGGCGGGTATCGTTATTTTCTGACCTTCACAAGATGAATTGAGTAGATATGAGTATATCTACTTAATGAAGCACAAGTCTGAAACATTCGAAAAGTTCAAAGAATTTCAGAGTGAAGTGAAGAATCATCGTAACAAGAAAATAAAGTTTCTGCAATTTGATCGCCGAGACAAATATTTGAGTTACGAGTTTGGTCTTCAATTAAAACAATGTGGAATAGTTTCACAAACTCATGCCACCTGGAACACCACAGCTTAATGGTGTGTCCAAACGTCATAACAGTACTTTATTAGATATGGTGCGATCTATGATGTCTGTTATCGGTTTTACCACTATCGTTTTGGGGTTGTGCATTAGAGACAGCTGCATTCATGTTTAATAGGGCACCATCAAAATCCGTTTGAGACGACGCCTTGTGAGCTGTGGTTTAGCAAGAAACCAAGTTGTCATTTCTTAAAATTTGGGACTGTGATGCTTATGTGAAAAGTTTCAACCTGATAAGCTCGAACCCAAATCAGAGAAGTGCGTCTTCATAGAATACCCAAAGGAAACTATTGGGTACACCTTCTATCACAGATCCGAAAGCAAGATATTCGTTGCTAAGAATGGATCCTTTCTAGAGAAGGAGTTTCTCTCGAAAGAAGTGAGTGGGAGAAAAGTAGAACTTGATAAGGTAATAGTACCTTCTCCTGAATTGGAAAATAGTTCATCACTGAAATCAGTTCCATTGATTCCTACACCAATTAGTGAGGAAGCTAATGATGATGATCATGAAACTTCAGATCAAGTTACTACAAAACCTCGTAGGTCTTCCAGAGTACGGTCCGCACCAGAGTGGTATGGTGATCCTGTTCTGGAAGTCATGTTACTAGACATGATGGACCTACGAACTATGAGGAAGCGATGATGAGCCCAGATTCCGCGAAATGGCTTGAGGCCATGAAATCTGAGATGAGATCCATGTATGAGAACAAAGTGTGGACTTTGGTGGATTTTCCCGATGATTAGCAAGCCATATTGTATAAATGGATCTTCAAGAGGAACACAGATGCTGATAGTAGTGTAACTATCTACAAAGCTCGACTTGTCGCAAAAAGGTTTTCGACAAGGTGTTGACTACAATGAGATTTTCTCAACTGTACCGATGCTTAAGTCTGTCCGAATCATGTTAGCAATTGCCACATTTTATGAAATCTGGCAAAAGGATGTCAAAACTGCATTCCTTAATGGATTTATTAAAGAAGAGTTGTATATGATGCAACCAGAAGGTTTTGTCAATCCTAAAGGTGCTAACAAAGTGTGCAAGCTCCAGCGATCCATTTATGGACTGGTGCAAGCCCTCTCGGAGTTGGAATATACGCTTTGATGAGTTGATCAAAGCATATGGTTTTATACAGACTTTTTTAGAAGCCTGTATTTACAAGAAAGTGAGTGGGAGCTCTGTAGCATTTCTAATATTATATGTGGATGACATATTGTTGATTGGAAATGATATAGAAATTCTGGATAACATGAAAGGATTCTTGAATAAGAGTTTTTCAAAGAAAGACCTCGGTGAGGCTGCTTACAAATTGAGCATCAAGATCTATATAGATAAATCAAGACGCTTGATAAGATTTTTCAATGAGTACATACCTTGATAAATTTTTGAAATAGTTCAAAATGGAACAGTCAAAGAAGGAGTTCTTGCCTGTGTTACAAGGTGTAAAGTTGAGTAAGACTCAAGACCCGACCATGGCAGAAAATAGAAAGAGAATGAAAAGTCATTCCCTATGCATCAGTCATAGGTTCTATAAAGTATGCTATGCTGTGAACCAGACATATTGTATACCTTGCTCTGAGTTTGGCAAAGGAATACAATTTTGATCTAATAGTAGATCACTGGACAGCAGTCAAGAATATCCTTAGTGAGGACTAAGGAGATGTTTCTCGATTATGGAGGTGATAAAAGAGTTCGTTGTAAAAGTTACATCGGTGCAAACTTTTACACTGATCCAGATTACTCTAAGTCTCAATCTGGATACATATTGAAAGTGGGAGCAATTAGCTAGAGTAGCTCCATGCAGAGCATTGAAGACATAGAATATTTGCAAAATACATACGGCTTTGTATGTGATAGACCCGTTGACTAAATTTCTCTCACGAACAAAACATGATCATACCTTTGTACTCTTTGGGTGTTAATCACATAGCGATGTGAGCTAGATTATTAACTCTAGTAAACCCTTTGGGTGTTGGTCACATGACGATGTGAACTATGGGTGTTAATCACATACAGATGTGAATATTGGTGTTAAATCACATGGTGATGTGAACTAGATTATTGACTCTAGTGCAAGTGGGAGACTGAAGGAAATATGCCCTAGAGGCAATAATAAATTTATTATTTATTTCCTTATATCATGATAAATGTTTATTATTCATGCTAGAATTGTATTAACCGGAAACATAATACATGTGTGAATACATAGACAAACATAGTGTCACTAGTATGCCTCTACTTGACTAGCTCGTTTATCAAAGATGGTTATGTTTCCTAGCCATGGACAAAAGAGTTGTCATTTGATTAACGGGATCACATCATTAGGAGAATGATGTGATTGACTT
Organism: Triticum aestivum; assembly: GCF_018294505.1. NCBI lineage: Eukaryota > Viridiplantae > Streptophyta > Magnoliopsida > Poales > Poaceae > Triticum > Triticum aestivum. Next base: position 123,910,313 of record NC_057798.1, read on the forward strand.
GACCCATTCCGTTAGCTTAGCACTTGATCGTTTAGTATGTTGCTATTGCTTTCTTCATGACTTATACTTGTTCCTATGACTATGAGATTATGCAACTCCCGTTTACCGGAGGAACACTTTGTGTGCTACCAAACGTCACAACGTAACTGGCTGATTATAAAGGAGCTCTACAGGTGTCTCCAAAGGTACATGTTGGGTTGGCGTATTTCGAGATTAGGATTTGTCACTCCGATTGTCGGAGAGGTATCTCTGGGCCCTCTCGGTAATGCACATCACTTAAGCCTTGCAAGCATTGCAACTAATGAGTTAGTTGTGAGATGATGTATTACGTAACGAGTAAAGAGACTTGCTGGTAACGAGATTGAACTAGGTATTAATATACCGACGATCGAATCTCGGGCAAGTAAAATACCGATGACAAAGGGAACAACGTATGTTGTTATGCGGTTTGACCGATAAAGATCTCCGTAGAATATATAGGAGCCAATATGAGCATCCAGGTTCCGCTATTGGTTATTGACCGGAAACGGTTCTCGGTCATGTCTACATTGTTCTCGAACCCGTAGGGTCCGCACGCTTAAGGTTTCGATGACAGTTATATTATGAGTTTATGAGTTTTGATGTACCGAAGGAGTTCGGAGTCCCGGATGAGATCAGGGACATGACGAGGAGTCTCGAAATGATCAAGACGTAAAGATCGATATATTGGACGACTATATTCGGACTTCGGAAAGGTTCTGAGTGATTCGAGTATTTTTCGGAGTATCGGAGAGTTACGGGAATTCGCCGGGAGAAGTATTGGGCCTTATTGGGCCATACGGGAAAGAGAGAGGGGCTGCTTGGGGCAGGCCGCGCGCCCCCCCAAGGCCTAGTCCGAATTGGACTAGGGGGAGGGGCCGCACCCCCTCCTTCCTTCCCTTCTCTCTTCCCTTTCCTTCTCTCCTACTCCTACTACATGGAAGGGCTCCTAGTTCTACTAGGAAAAGGGGAATCCTACTCCCGGTAGGAGTAGGACTCCCCTAGGGCGCGCCATAGAGAGGGCCGGCCCTCCCCCTCCTCCACTCCTTTATATACGGGGGCAGGGGCACTGAGGGAGTCCTGGACTAGGGGTTGTCCGGATAGCCGAACTATCATCATCGGCCGGACTCCAAGACTATGAAGATACAAGATTAAAGACTTCGTCCCGTGTCCGGATGGGACTCTCCTTGGCGTGGAATGCAAGCTTGGCGATATGGATATGTGGATCTCCTACCATTGTAACCGACTCTGTGTAACCCTAGCCCTCTCCGGTGTCTATATAAACCGGATGGTTTTAGTCCATAGGACGAACAACAATCATACCATAGGCTAGCTTCTAGGGTTTAGCCTCCTTGATCTCGTGGTAGATCTACTCTTGTAATACCCACATCATCAATATCAATCAAGCAGGACGTAGGGTTTTACCTCCATCAAGAGGGCCCGAACCTGGGTAAAACATCGTGTCCCTTGTCTCCTGTTACCATCTGCCTAGACGCACAGTTCGGGACCCCTACCCGAGATCCGCCGGTTTTGACACCGACATTGGTGCTTTCATTGAGAGTTCCTCTGTGTCGTCACCGATAGGCTCGATGGCTTCTTCGATCATCAACAACGACGCAGTCCAGGGTGAGACTTTTCTCCCCGGACAGATCTTCGTATTCGGCGGCTTAGCACTGCGGGCCAATTCGCTTGGCCATCTGGAGCAGATCAAAAGCTACGCCCCTGGCCGTCAGGTCAGATTTGGAAGTTTGAACTTCACGGCTGACATCCGCGGAGACTTGATCTTTGATGGATTCGAGCCACAGCCGAGCGTGCCGCACTGTCACGATGGGCATAATTTAGCTCTGCAGCCGGACAGTGCCCTGGAGGCTGCACACGAGCCCGCTCCGACCCTCGATTCAGAGCCGGCTGCGCAGATCGAGGACGGGTGGCTAGACACCGCCTCGGGGGCTGCAACCTCTACGATGATGGAGCCGAATACTGGCCTTGTCCCTTGTGAAGCTCGTGACTCCGAGGTGCCGGACTCCTCGCCGGACTCCGTACCTCCCGCGACCCCTCCAATCGAATCCAATTGGGCGCCGATCATGGAGTTCACCGCTGCGGACATCTTTCAACACGCACCTTTTGGTGACATCGTGAGTTCGCTAAAGTATCTCTCGTTATCAGGAGAGCCCTGGCCGGACTGCGGTCAGGACGGTTGGGATGCGGACGACGAAGAAATTCAAAGCCCACCCACCACCCACTTAGTAGCCACTGTCGACGATCTAACCGATATGCTAGACTTCGACTCCAAAGACATCGACGGTATGGACGACGATGCCGGAGACGACCAAGAACCAGCGCCTACTGGGCACTGGAAAGCCACCTCATCATATGACATATACATGGTGGATATCCCAAAGGATGGGAATGGCGAAGGAACAGCGGAGGATGACCCCTCCAAGAAACAGCCCAAGCGTCGGCGTCAGCGACGCCGCTCTAAATCCCACCATAGCAAGAATGGAGATTCCGGCACCGGAGATAATAATACCCCAGACAGTGCCGAAGACAACCCCCTCCAGCAAGATTCAGCACAGGAGGACGGAGAAGCCAGCCCTCATGAGAGAGCGGCAGACAAAGAGGTAGAGGATGATAATTACATGCCTCCCTCCGGAGACGAGGCAAGCCTCGACGACGACGAATTTGTCGTGCCTCAGGATCCCGTCGAACAAGAGCGTTTTAAATGCAGGCTTATGACCACGGCAAACAGCCTCAAGAAAAAGCAGCAACAGCTTAGAGCTGATCAAGATCTGCTAGCCGACAGATGGACTGAAGTCTTTGCGGCCGAAGAGCATGAGCTCGAACGCCCCTCCAAAAGCTACCCCAACGCAAGCTGCTCCCCCGATTAGAGGAGGAGGCATATAAACCTGCATCACCAGCACACAATATGGCTGACCGACCACCCCGTGGCTGCGACAGAGAGGCCTCTAGGCCCTCCACTAGAACCGTACCTTGGCATCGCTCGTAAAGCACAAGGCCACAGGGGAACGCTCTGGACTTGCGAGATATATTGGAGGATAAGGCAAGACAATCAAGATCGATCTACGGATCGCGTGGGCGCCCCATGATACATGACGACAACCGTCGCGCCGGACACAGCAAGTCCGGCCGGGCCGAACACAGTAGACAAAGCTCTTTTGAGCTTCGTCGTGATATAGCCCAATACAGAGGCGCCGCACACCCACTATGCTTCATAGATGAAGTAATGGATCATCAAATCCCCGAAGGGTTTAAACCCGTGAATATTGAATCTTATGATGGCACAACAGACCCCGCGGTTTGGATCGAAGACTATCTCCTTCATATCCACATGGCCCGCGGTGATGATCTTCACGCCATCAAATACCTCCCACTCAAGCTTAAAGGACCAGCTTGGCATTGGCTAACAGCTTGCCAGCAGAATCAATTGGGTGTTGGGAGGACCTGGAAGCCGCATTCCTTGATAACTTCCAGGGCACGTATGTGCAACCACCAGACGCTGACGACCTAAGCCATATAATTCAGCAGCCAGACGAATCAACCAGACAATTTTGGACACGGTTCTTAACTAAGAAAAATCAAATCGTCGACTGTCCGGATGTGGAGGCCCTCGCGGCCTTCAAACATAACATCCGCGACGAGTGGCTTGCCCGGCACCTGGGACAGGAAAAGCTGAAATCCATGGCAGCCCTCACATCACTCATGACCCGCTTCTGCATGGGAGATGACAGCTGGCTAGCCCGCAGAAACAACCTCAACAAAAATTCTGGCAGTCCAGATATCAAGGACCACAAAATGGCAGGTCGCGTCGCAACAAGAACAAAGGATGTATTAACGGTGACAATAATGAGGATACGACAGTCAATGCCGGATTCAGAGGCTCTAAACCCGGTCAGCGGAAAAAGCCATTCAAAAGAACTACTCCGGGTCCGTCCAATTTGGACCGAATACTCGATCGCTCGTGCCAGATACACGGCACCCCCCAAAAGTCAGCTAACCACACCAACAGGGACTGTTGGGTATTCAAGTAGGCAGGCAAGCTAATTGCTGAAAACAACGACAAGGGGCTGCATAGCGATGACGAGGAAGAGACCCGACCGCCGAACAATAGAGGACAGAAGGGTTTCCCCCCCACAAGTGCGGGCGGTGAACATGATATACGCAACCCACATTCCCAAAAGGGAGCGGAAGCGTGCACTCAGGGATGTATACGCGATGGAGCCAGTCGCCCCGAAGTTCAACCCATGGTCCTCCTGCCCGATCACTTTTGATCGAAGGGACCACCCCACCAGCATCCGCCACGGTGGATTCGCCGCATTGGTTTTAGACCCAATCGTCGATGGATTTCACCTCACCAGATTCCTGATGGACGGCGGCAGCAGCCTGAACCTGCTTTATCAGGATACAGTGTGCAAAATGGGCATAGACCCCTCAAGGATTAAACCCACAAAGACGACCTTTAAAGGCGTCATACCAGGTGTAGAGGCCAATTCTACAGGCTCAGTTACACTGGAAGTGGTCTTCGGATCCCTGGATAACTTCCGAAGAGAGGAGTTAATCTTCAACATAGTTCTGTTCCGCAGCGGCTATCATGCTCTGCTCGGACGTACCGCGTTTGCAAAGTTCAACGCGGTGCCGCACTACACATACCTCAAGCTCAAGATGCCAGGCCCTCGAGGAGTCATCACGGTCAACAGAAACACTGAACGCTCTCTCCGAACGGAGGAACATACAGCGGCTCTCGCAGCAGAAGTACAGTGCAGCCTCTTAAGGCAATTCTCAAGTCCGGCCGTTAAGCGACCGGACACGGCTAAACGCGCCCGGAGTAACCTACAACAAGACCACCTGGCACGTTCCGAGCACGCGTAGCAATGCGGCCCCAACCCCAGCCCCTGCAAAATTGCAAGACTGGTCCTTCGCGTACATCATTACGCTCTGGAGATACCATGGGCATAGGGGGAGGGGCACGACCACGATAGGCCCAGAATGCGGCTTAACCACACCAGGGGCTCTCAAGTGCGTCGTTCTTTTTTTCTCTTTTTCTTTCTTTTTACCCACAGGACTCCGTTCATCAGAGGCCTGTCCGGCAGTAGACCTGCCGAACTCACGATGCAACAGCCAGGGAAGGAGAAAGGCTACAACGAATATCCAGGTGGTCTCCATTACGAGCATTAAATCTATTTTATACACCATTCTGCAGCCTACCCCTGGAGGGGGACATGTTTAATAGTCCCATCCCTTGCTTACCGCACTATTTGTATCGTTCTGCATTCACGGCAGTATTTCTTGAATAAACAATGCAGCACCTTTTTGCTTATAATTGCATTTATTTCTTATACATATGTTCATTTATGACATGTTGCATCCGTACACTTTGGTACGGCTAAATACACCAGGGGCTAATGTTTCCCGCATCATGGTGTGATAAGTCCGAACACTTTCACAAGTGCGGCACCCCGAACTTATATCATTATATGCATCGGCTCCGAATCATGTCTTGGGTCAATAGTTGGGTTTGCCCGGCTCCCATGTTTTGGTACCTTACATTCCGTTGTATCGGCTAAGGTAGCACTAGGAGAACCACTGCGATTGCGCCCCAGTTGAGCTGGGCGAGCGCCTCAGTGGAGAAAGCTAAAACTGACCGTCATGATGAGGCGAGAGCCGGTCGCTGTTCGAGAGGTTTTTTTTGAGTCCCTAAATACTTATGCCGGTTAGTGCGAGGAACCGGCTTTGTCCGGCCCAGGCGTGGATAGCGCCCCAAATTTGGCCTTCCGAACACTAGGGGCTTCGCCAAAATTTAAAATTATAGAGTTCTATTGCTAAGTGAGAGTGTTCAAGTATTATAAGTCCGGTTGCCTCGTTCGTTGTGTTGTGCGCCTCCCTAGATGGACCCAAAAATGGGAACAAGAGTGCTCAAATTTATCCCGAACACCCCAGCACTCGTGGCATGGGGGCTGAAGCCGACGACTTGCCATCTCTCAATTTGATAAACGGCCGCACAGAAGGTAATATTTTAAATTAACAAGCATTGCTTAGCGCATATGAACAAAGTTTTCAGCGCACAGGATAACAAAATGTGAGTCTACTCAAATATTACATCTTTGGAGCACTCACCCGCAATAATGCGGGCACCCTTCAGGACACTCTTATAATACATCTAGGCGTGTGATACTCCTTGCCCGGCGGCGGCGCGTCCGTCACAAGCTTCACAACATCCATCTTGCCCTATTGCACCTTTGCGCGGGCAAGGGCCCGACGGGCACCTTCAATACAGGCGGAGTGCTTGATGACTTCAACCCATGGACACACATCCACCAGCCGCTGCACCAGGCCAAAGTAGCTCCCAGGCATGGCCTCCCTGGGCCACAGCCGAACTATGAGGCCCTTCATGGCCTGTGCGGCCACCTTGTGGAGCTCGACCAGCTGCTTCAGCTGGTCGCTAAGGGGCACCGGATGTCCGGCCTCAGCATACTGAGACCAGAAGACCTTCTCCGTCGAGCTCCCCTCCTCGGCCCTATAGAAAGCGGCAGCATCGGACACGCTGCAGGGCAGATCTGTGAACGCTCCTGGAGAGCTCCGAATTCGGGTAAGTGGTGGGTAATTCACACTCACATGCTTGCTTTGCATGAAAAATGCCTTACCCGCCGCTATTTTCTTCAACGCCTCGATTTCCTGGAGGGCCTTGTAGGCTTCGTCCTTAGCGGCTTTGGCACTCTCAAGAGCCGATACAAGCCCGGACTCTCGAGTCTTTGAGTCGCGCTCCAAACTCTCATGTATTTCCACGAGAGCCTGGAGCTCTTGCTGTACCTCCGCCACCCGCGCCTCCTGCTTCTCTCGCTCGCTGCGCTCCGTGGCCGCATTACGTTCGGCCGCGGACACCGCCTCCTTTAGGGTCGCCACCTCGTTCGTGGCCCCTGCAATACCCACGTTATCGTTGTCATTCTTCTTGCAACCAAATCCTTTTCTGTAAGGTACAATTTTAATAAGGTGTTACTCACCTTCCTTGTCCTCGAGCTGCTTCTTGGCACGACCGAGCTTGTTCTCGGACCGCTCGAGGCTTTGCTTCAAAGTATTAACCTCCGCAGTCAGTGCGGCAGAGGTCAGTAGCACAGCCTGCAACCCCATATTGACATATTTTTTATGACTCCTGCGTATATCTTTTTAGATCCTCAGTCCGACTTTTCTTTCCGAACACCGAACCGATCATCAGGGGCTACTGTCTATGCGGTACTATTTTACATATATCAAAATTCTTACCTCAAAGCCTGTTAGAAGGCTGCTGCAGGCTTCGGTCAGCCCGCTCTTGGCGAGCTGAACCTTCTGAATCACCGCACTCATGACGGTGCGGTGTTCCTCTTTGATGGAAGCGCCGTTGAGCGCCTCCAGCAAGCTATCCGGCGCCTCCGGTTGGACAGAGGCCGCCGGCATCACGGTCTTTCCCTTCTTACGAAGGGGCCGCCCGCCGGACTCCGGAACCACTACAGGTTCCGGTGCGGAGTCCGGTGCAAAGTCTGGGAGGTTGCCCTGCGGCACCTCCGGGGCCTCCTCCTCCTGGCGGGTCCCCTCCTGGGATCCCACCTCGGCATCGTCCGCATCACGGGGGGTGGAGGCGGTCGGAAGGGAATCCATATCCGACGCACCCAAGGACCCTCTCGACGAAGCGGGAAGATCATCCCTGGGCGGACTACAGGGTTGTATGCCTCGAGCGGTCCGAGAACGAGCTACATTAGAAAGACACCATGTGGCGAAAAGACACCATGTGGCGAAAAGAAAAATCATGAAGTTATTCAGGAGTCTGGATACTTACGATCTCGCCAGGGGCTTGGCCCTTGAAGGCCAGTCCTTGTCGTCGTCGCCGGTGTTGGCAGAGCAGTCCGGGGGAAGAGTCCTTCCCTTCTTGGACCCTTCGGCCTCCCTCGTTGGGGAGGCCTTCCTTTTCTTCACTTCCCCCGCTGGGGGAGAGGCCTCTTTCTTCTCCTCCTCGCCTTCGTGGGAGGAGTCCGCCTCAGAGTCATCGGACGATGAGTCCGATGACACCTGAAAACGGGAACTCTTTCGAGTGCCCGTGGCCTTCTTCTTGGCCTTCTTCTCTGGCACCACGTGGGGTGCCGGAACCAGCAGCCCCGTTAAGCGGGCGTCCGCTGGGTCTTCTGGCAAAGGGGCCGGACAGTTAGTCCGCTCGGCCTTCTTCAGCCAGTCCTGTCAAAGGAGAGGGAGTTTAGATCCCGCATAGAGTCAAACTATGGAAAACAAGTGTCCCGTAAAGGGTAAACTTGCTTACCTTGCTGGCCGGACGCTGCGAGCTGATTCTGCGATCTTCGGTAGCGGATGCGGGAGCCTCGGCGCCTTAAACAACACCCTCCAGGCCTCTTCGTACATAGTGTCGAAGAGCCTGCTCAAAGTCTAGTGTTGCGCCGAATTGAACTCCCACATATTGAAGTCCCGTTGTTGGCACGGGAGAATCCGGCGGATGAGCATGACCTGGACTACGTTGACAAGCTTGAGCTTCTTGTTCACTAGCTTTTGGACGCAGGCTTGGAGTCCGGTCAGCTCCTCCGAATCACCCCATGTAAGGCCACTCTCTTTCCAATAGGTGAGCCGTATGGGGATGCCAGATCTGAATTCGGGGGCCGCTGCCCATTCAGGGTCACGCGGCTCGGTGATGTAGAACCACCCCGATTGCCACCCCTTAATGGTTTCCACGAAGGTGCCCTCGAGCCAAGTAACATTGGGCATCTTGCCCACCATGGCGCCTCCGCACTCCGCTTGGCTGCCCTTCACAACCTTCGGCTTGACGCTGAAGGTCTTGATCCACAAGCCGAAGTGGGGCTGGATGCAGAGGAAGGCCTCACACACGACGATAAACCCCGAGATGTTGAGGATGAAATTCGGGGCCAGATCATGGAAATCCAGGCCATAGTAGAACATGAGCCCCCAGACAAAGGGGTGGAGTGGGAAGCCCAGTCCGCGGAGGAAATGGGAAAGGAATACTACCCTCTCATGGGGCCCGGGGGTGGGGATAAGCTGCCCCTCATCGGGGAGCCGGTGCGCGATGTCGCTGGATAGATATCCGGCACTGCGCAGCTTCTTGATGTGCCCCTCCGTAATGGAGGAGGCCATCCACTTGCCTCCCGCTCCGGACATAGTTGGAGAAGGTTGAGGTGAGATGTGCGGACTTGGGCGCTGGAGCTCGAGTTCGCGGAGATGGATAAGCAAAGGAGGAATAAGGCGTAGGTAAAAGGGTGGATCTTTATCCCCTTATATGGGCGGACGAAACCATGCGTCCCCACCGGCCTGATAAAACTCACTTATCTCCCAAGCACCGCAATCAATGGCGCGGTTGGGTTACCCACATCCGTATTGATGGGAATCCCAGAATAAGGGGAACACGATCTCTGCTTCGACAAGACGTGCCAAGGAAACCGCTTCGCTAAACGCGCTGAGGTGGTACAATAAAAACAATTCGAGTAAAGGCTTGGTGGTGGTGTGACGTCACGCCACAAAATACGTCAGCAGATTGAACTTGTGTAAATATTATTCTCTCTACGGTGGTATGTGGAATTTATTTTGCAGAGCCGGACACTATCCTGGTGTTCACGATCTTCTATGAATTATTCGGAGGAGGAACCCGCCTTGCAATGCCGAAGACAATATGCGCGTCGGACTCATTGTCATTGAAGCCTGGTTCAGGGGCTACTGAGGGAGTCCTGGACTAGGGGGTGTCCGGATAGCCGAACTATCATCATCGGCTGGACTCCAAGACTATGAAGATACAAGATTTAAGACTTCGTCCCGTGTCCGGATGGGACTCTCCTTGGCGTGGAAGGCAAGCTTGGCGATACGGATATGTGGATCTCCTACCATTGTAACCGACTCTGTGTAACCATAGCCCTCTCTGGTGTCTATATAAACCGGATGGTTTTAGTCCATAGGACGAACAACAATCATACCATAGGCTAGCTTCTAGGGTTTAGCCTCCTTGATCTCGTGGTAGATCTACTCTTGTAATACCCACATCATCAATATCAATCAAGCAGGACGTAGGGTTTTACCTCCATCAAGAGGGCCCGAACCTGGGTAAAACATCATGTCCCTTGTCTCCTGTTACCATCTGCCTAGACGCATAGTTCGGGACCCCCTACCCGAGATCCGCCGGTTTTGACACCGACAGGCACCCCATAGACACACAAGTTGATCTTCATGATCGTTCCTTAGCCGTATGCGGTGCCCCCCTCCACCATATTCCACCTCGATCATATCGTTGCGGTGCTTAGGCGAAGCCCTGCATCGGTAGAACATCATCATCGTCACCACGCCGTCGTGCTGACGGAACTCATCCCCGACACCCTGCTGGATCGGAGTCCGGGGATCGTCATCGAGCTGAACGTGTGCTAAACTCGGAGGTGCCGTACGTTCGGTGCTTGGATCGGTCGGATCGTGAAGACGTACGACTACATCAACCGCGTTGTCATAACTCTTCCGCTTTCGGTCTACGAGGGTACGTGGACACACTCTCCCCTCTCATTGCTATGCATCACCATGATCTTGCGTGTGCGTAGGATTTTTTTTGAAATTACTACATTCCCCAACAGGCTGCTGACCTGGAACCTATCCCCTGATCGAAGAAGAAGCAGAAGAAGAACTCCAAGACAAGCAAACATCGCTCTCGCGTCAAGATCATCGCATAACATGTACCTGCAACTGTTGTTGTAGTAATCTGTGAGCCACGAGGACTCAGCAATCCCATTACCATGGGTATCAAGACTAGCAAAGCTTAATGGGAAAAGAAGGGGGTAAAGTGGTGAGGTTGCAGCAGCGACTAAGGATATATGGTGGCTAACATACTCAAATAAGAGCGAGAAGAGAAGCAAAGGAACGGTCGTGAAGCTAGCAATGATCAAGAAGTGATCCTGAACTCCTACTTACGTCAAACATAACCCAAAAACCGTGTTCACTTCCCGAACTCCGCCGAAAAGAGACCATCACGGCTACACACGCGGTTGATGCGTTTTAATTCGGATCTGGTGTCAAGTTATCTACAACCGGACATTAACAAATTCCAATCTACCCATAACCGCGGGCACGACTTTCGAAAGATAATACCCTGCAGGGGTGTCCCAACTTAGCCCATGATAAGCTCTCGCGATCAACGAAGGATATACCTTCTCCCAGGAAGACCCAATCAGACTCGGAATCCCGGTTTACAAGACATTTCGACAATGGTAAAACAAGACCAGCAAGACCGCCCACATTTCGACACATTGTGATATCCCAACAAAATCCTGTCCACCATGGGGCAATCTTCAACTTCACCGGCAACTAGCAATGCTATAAGAGGGGCTGAGCAAAGCGGTAACAAAGCCAAGCAATGGTTTGCTAGGAAGGGTGCAAAAGGTTAGAGGCTGACATGGCAATTTGGGAGGCTTGAAGAGCAAGTGATAGGTAGCGCAGCAAAGCGATAGAACGAAGCAACTATCATAGAAATGATAGAAATGAGATCCAAGGTGACGGTCATCTTGCCTGAAATCCCGCAAGGAAGAAGAACGAGTCCATGAAGAAGATGAACGGATGAAGCCGAACCAAGCGTAGACGAACGAATCCTCACGATCGCAACAAAACAGGAACTATCGAGAAGAAGCACACAACATGGTAAACACACCACACATAGACAAGACATGATGAACAACAAGCATGATGCAAGACAAGACTACATGAAGCTACTCATAGCAAGAGATGATGCAAACAAGAGCAACACATCAAGGCAAGTTTAAATGAGGCCGAAAACAACATATAACATATCCGGTAAGTCCTCATATGCAAGTTTCGAAATTGGTCCAGATCTTAATAAACCTTATGTTCAAGTTGTTAAACAGCAAGTTAAAAAGTACCAAGATGATCTACACGAGATTCTAGTCAAGTTACATATAAAGTTCATTTAATTCGGAGCTACAGCCTAGAAGATATGAGCAAAATAAGTTAAACATGACATTGATGCAAAATGCATACAAACCTCAAGCAAACATCTCAAAATAAGGATGCAACATGATAATATGAAACTACATGCAAAACCAAGCAAGTTTCATATAGAGCACACTCAAAACGAAGCAACGGTGCAACACATACACTCCAAACAAGACATGCCAACAATCTGCCCAAAACAGCAATTAGGCATCTAGCAAGCATCAAAACAATATGCTACAACATCTTAACATGAAAACAAAAGACATGGACATGATGTACAGGTAAAGCATAACAAAACATGAACACTGAGCTATCTCCAGAAATCACTAGAACATGCTCAAAAACACATGACAAGATTGCATATAATAACAGTTTCACACTTTGCAGAAATAACACCAGGTTGCAATGTTTAGAGCTATCAAACAACATGTTACAGGAACTTATCATAGCAAAATAAGGCATGGCATGATACTACTAAATGCATAGAACAAAAGTCCTTTACTGACCATGAGCCAAAAAGGATCATAAGATATGATGGCACCCATGTAAACATGGCAAGTTATATGACAGATTCATACATGGCAGGAACAACAATAAGTAGGCATGTAGATGAGCTTGTACCACTCACCACAGAGTAATACATGGCATGTAAAGGTGACCAACAGTAAGAAGACACATTTATGAAGCTAATCATGGCAAGAACAAGTTCGTAGGGTGCATGGATCACTAGCAAAGCTCATGGCAAAAACTGAACTTAATGTTAACAGGCTGACAACAACATTATTTAGCAATTTGGGAGCAAGATTACAACAAGTTACAGCAAGCTATAAATGCACCCAGGGGCATGGATGGATAGAACATGACACGTATAACAAAACATCATTAGTGATCATTTCCAGATTATGCATACAATGACCTGTAGCAGCAGGTTTACATAGCATCACAAAATAACAGATTCAACCTAGCAAAACAGCAATAGCAAGTACCCTACTTAACAAGCTTGATGCACTCAGTACAAGACTAATAAAAATACATGGATTGCACCCCTGTAAATATGGCATGATTTAGTTCAAAACACATGTAGAGCTCATGCTCATAGGATGCACACATCAAATGCAACAAAAAAGATAAATCATCAAGTTATAACAGTTTCAGCAGATTAACATCATATAACACTTGCAACGATGATTCGGGCATCAAGATGATCTCAAACAAGCATGGCACAATGGAACAAAATGAAGAGAATCTCATGATGAACATTTTGATATATTAGCACGCACGAAACAGAGCAGTATGCAAAGAGATATGTGCGATGAACAGGGGTCCAAAATGCAAATAATTTCAGGACTTGGCAGTTTTCTGGAAAAAAATGGACGAGCGCGGGATAACTAAAATGCGACCGGGCGGGTTTTAGGCGGGACTCACCTAGCGGGCTGAGCCCAGGTTGGCGGGGAGGGGCTTGGTAGGCCGGCGCGCTGGGCTGGCGGCCTGGCGCTGCTGGGCCGGGGCCCACGTGGCCCAGGCGGGCGAGGGAGAGCACCCTGCTCGATCCCGACGAGCAGGAGGCCGGCGTCGGCGATTGATCACCTCCGATGGAGCTCCGGCGAGGCTCGAGACGGCGCGGAGGCACGGAAGAGGTGGATCCGCAGCGGTGGAGGGCAGATCCGGGCGTGGGGGGTTCCGTTCCCGGCGGTTCTCGGCCGGTCCGGGCAACGACGATGCTGGCGGCGCGATCTCTATTGCGGCGGCGGCGACTGCAGAGAGAGAGAGAGAGAGAGAGAGAGAGAGAGAGAGAGAGAGAGACGAGGAGATGAGGAAGAGAGGAAGGAGAGGGAAGGAGAAGATGGGGCGCGGGGTCTGGCCAGGGAGTGGCGGAGGGCACCGGCGGCGGTGGAGGCTGGCAGCGGCGACGAGGGCTCGTGGTCGAGGGATCCTCCCCTCGATCCAGAATGGGAGCGGGAGGCGCGGGGGCGCTCGGGCCCTCGCAGGCTGCGGCGGTGCGGCTTCGGGCCCAGGCGGGCCCTGGATGGGCCTAGGAGGGCCGCGCGGGTGGAGAGAGGATGCAGGGATGCGTGGCGCCTCCTGAGTGGAGGAAAATGGCGACGCGACGGCTGAAGGCTAATGGCTGAGCGCCAAGGGCGCCTGTGAGGTGGCCGGCGGCGGATTTGGAGGGGGGAGGTGGCGGCGCGACGCCCGAGTGGGAGGAGGCGCTGAAATTGAGGAGGGGAGAGATTAGGGGGTAGGTTTTAGCCTGAAATGGAAAGGAGGGAGTCTATATATAGCAAAAAGGGGTTAGGGTTGGGGGTTCTGGAGCATTTCGGAGCCTCCGATCCAGATCCGATGGTTCTGGTCGGAGGGGAGTTTAGGTGGGCTGTGAAGAGGAGTTGGGCTGAGAGGAGAGAAGAGAAATTGCAGCCCGGCGGCAGTTTCGGAGACCGAAACGTCCGACGAAGGTACCGGCAGCGGTACCACTATATGTTTAACGGTTGGGCAGTCAAACGGTCTCCGAATGCGATGAAATTTGGCAGGCGGTCTACCTACAACACAACAACGCCGCACGCCAGCTTTCATCCCATTCCGAGAACATTTTATGCCACTTATAAAATAATATTTCGGAGGTGCCGCGGGTGCGTGCGAGTGTGGCTGGGCTCAGAACGGACAACGAGAGAACCGGCGGGACCCGAACGGATGCAAGTTTTGAAAAGCATGCAGATGAAATGCAGATAATGACATGGCAAAAAGCAACACGCAAGCACATGACATGGCAAGGATGGCGAATAACTGGCAGACACCTGGCGCATCAGATCCGGGGCGTCGTTACAGCCATCCTAGCATGGTTGGGGCACTGCATGATCGACGAAGGCGTCGATCAGGCCTTGCGAAGGGTGGAAGTACTCAGGGGCGGCAGATCGCCCGAGAGGAAAGAAACCCTAGGCGCGTGGCGTAGGGGAAAAACTTAGCTTGCAAAAGCCATCGACATTGAAGTCCAGGTTTGCAGGAAACACACTTCTATAGGTTTGTGCTAAAAACGACTAATTTTGCGTCTAAGTTTTTGCAAGAAACACTAGTCAGCGGCTTAGATCGTTTTGAACATGATTGTGACAGGTGGGTCCACTGGACAGGGTGACTTGGTAAGAAAAGGCCAATTACACCCCGATACAATTTTGTTTTGCAAAATGACCCCTAAAAAAAGTAGTCGGATCCTCCGTGACCTTAATCTCCCACCGGTCCGGTGGTGGACGCCAGCGGCCACTCCCTCCCCGTGCGCGGCGGGGCACAAGGGAGGTTCGGCGTGGTCGAGGACGGGCAGGACGCCTTGGATCCGACGGTAGTGTCAGTTAGGACGGCAGGGCAACAGAGCTCTGGCGACGACGGTTGAGTATCAATGGTGTTGTTCCTCTAGGAGAACGACGACGACAACACATATCAAAGAGAGATGGGAGAGATAGGGGAGGGAACCAACGGCGGAGGAGCTCACTGTCGAGGGTCGCCGAGCTGCACGGTAGCAAGGTGCAAGGGTAAGCAGTGAGACGCTAAGGAAAAAGAAAGGGGAGGGAGGAAGGGGAGGGATGGTGGAGCTGTTGCTCGTGGCCTGATGGCCTCAGCCCGCACGCCTGCGAGCTCGAGCGCACCAGCTCCGAAGCTCGCTGCTGCTCCTGACCCTATGTTACAACCTTATCCTCTTTTTTTTTGACCTTGATAACCGCCACATGTGTGGCATAATGTACACCCGACCACACACCATGTGTGGCATACCTAGGAGGCAACCCACACGGGTCCTATGTGGGTGAATATTAGAACTGCTCACACGTTCTGGCGCAGCTACTTCGTGCCACACGCCCAACAACAACTACTCATCCCCATCCCGCACGTGTGGCACGAAGCAAATTCTACCCTGCCATTATTTGATGACAACTTTAGTTATCCGGGGGATGGCAACTTTAGTTGTAAAACATGGCAACTTCTCTGTTTTGGTTAACTTATAATTGCCATGTCTAATTAACGGTAGTTGCCACGTGTGGTCAACCCCATAGTTGTCATGTATGGTCAACCATAGTAGCCATGTGTGATTAGCTACTTGCTACATGTGGTCTAACCATAGTTGTCATGTATGGTCAACCATAGTTGCCATGTGTGATTAACTAGTTGCCACATATGCACAACTGCAGTTGTCATCTATCACCGTACGAGCGTCGTGTGGGCGAAGAGCAGTTCGCCCACACGGCGTGGACTGGATGGTGTCAGTGTGGGTGAGGACTGGTTCACCCACACGACGCAGCTGGCAAACGCGCGCTGCAGGTCGTGTGGGCGAGCGCTCTAACCCCCACACAGCGCACTGCCCCTACGTGGCACTCCAATTTTGTCAGAAATCGTCAAGATTCATGCAAACCAGAACAGACGAAAATTAAGACGTGTGGACGAAGTGCAAAAATGGCACACATGTAGGCGTTATCATTTTTTTTACAGAAAAGATAACCTTATCCTCTTAGGCTCTTCTATAATTTAATCTATTTTATTCTGTCTATCATTATATCGTGCCACGCCATCCTTTCCACTGGGTCCTGCCTGTCATAAATGTTATTAAATGAGCGAAGCAGATGACTAGTGGTTTCTGCAAAAAATTAGGAGTCAAATTAGTGATTTTTGGTACAAACCTATAAAAATGTGTTTCCTGCAAACCCAGCCTTCAATGTCAATGGCATTTGCAATTCACTCAACGTTGGTCAGGCCCGACCATAATAGACATGTCAACCATGTGAGTATTTACGCGATTAATAAAAATGGTTGTACATCAATTAATAATAGACATGTCAAACATGTCAACGTTGGCTAGGGGTTTATCACTTTATCCTCCCTTTTGATTTTTAGTTTTACTCCCCTGCAAAAAAAAGATTATTATTTTTACTAGAATCAGCATCAAGAACCAAGAAAGACACGCGGCAATATATTACCCTGCGTTGCAAATGTTATCAAATTAGCATTCGGAGTAACAGGATATACAGCCTAGCAACCAGTACCAGGTCTATAACAATGGGTTCCATGAAATGTGTTGAGAGCATCTGTATACCTCCCAGATTGGCACTCCACCGACTGTTCGTCCCTATGCCGCTGCTGTGTACTGTGAAATTGTGTATTCGAATGCACGCGATCGATGTGGACCCCGTGTGCTTCCGTTGTCAAGAACCAAACCGAACAACTGTTCTGGTTCAGGGAAAAAGAAATACTGAATCCCCGTCATGTCCAGGTAACTGAATCACGGTGGCACGGGCGCACACCGTACATGAGATTTCTATTCTATTCATCTCGTCCTGATCTACTCCGGAAACACATAGTCACATACCACTAAATTACTAATACACTGGAGAGCAAGGCACTAAATTACTAATACACTGGACAGCAAGGCCGACGGAGGAGGCCTAGCTTGTGAGCGTCTCCGCCGCCGCAAGCTCAAACACCGCCCTCAGTGACTTCTTCACCTCATCGTCGGCGAACACGAGCTCCACAGCGCCCTGGGCTAGCCGAAACAGCTCGGTCTTGCTAAGACCTGACAAGTCGTGGACCGGATTCAAAGCTCAGAGTCAGTAAACAAGTATATGTTGGGATTAATGAGGAATAACTCTGATTGATTTTACAGGTACTGTTTCTAAGAGAAATGGGCGTACCAAAGGTAGACGCGACCAGGTAATACTCATTTGAGAGGCTCGTCGAAAAGAGGCCAGAATCGTCGGTGCATATCGACAGAGGGTGTTTCGCGTTGTAGAGGTCAGCTGCACAAGTTCAGAGATTCAGAGCGTTAAGATGCTTGCTGGGGTTAGTTTTCATTTGTCAAGGATTTTGTCAGATACAGACCAAAGTGATGAAGCTCCAGAGATGGGGCGCCTCCGGTCATAACATTGGAGGTTAAACATATCTCCACCTGCAGGTCTTGGAAGTTAAGTAAGCATGGGTGACATAGAATAGCTACAAGCAGTGAAAGGCGGGGAATAAAAATAAGGTCACCGGGATCATCGATGACTTGAGCTTTTTCCACTCTTCGTCGTCGAGGCAGCAGACATGACCCAACCTTTGAGGGCAGAAGTCCAACATTGCTTGGATCTCCTTCCTGTTTGGTACCTGTTATCCATTAAGCTCTAGATTTCATCGGTCAAAAATAATATATGACTAGCAAATGGTGCTTTGAGAAAATAAAGATAATAAGGAAACAATGTGTTTGGAACTTATCTGGATGTGTTTCCATACCTCGCCACAGTGAATTGTCGTGGGGATTCCCAGTTCTTTAGCATGTTCTAGAGCAGGCAAGTATGTCTCCCTTCACAGATGTTGAAAGCACCATGGAGTATTAGCACATAAATAGTTAACATATTTTCATTTAGTTCAAGCCAGATGTAATACATTTCTTACCATTCCCCTACAACTGGATTGCCAGAGAGATCAATGCCAATTACACCCTGGTCCTTCATTTCCATGGCTAAATTAACCTGACGTAAGGAAGTAAATTATTCAATATGTTCCAAGATTTGTTCAGAGTATAGGCTAAGTGGAAGATCAACATACAGTGTCCAATGCAGCAGAAGTTGTCTCACGACGGTCAATACTCAGAAGGAGCCTAACATATATCCTTTTTCTCTTTCTGTCGCCACCCAAATCAGTCATAGGTGTAGAACTTAATTTTTCATCGTTTCTTAAGTTAGAATCAAATAGAACAACATCAACATCTTCAACAGACTTAAGACCTTTAACAACAGCATTCATGTAGGATCGCTTGGTCATCCCCTTGGCTTCATTATTCTAATCAGCGAGAGCAAAAGAGACAAACAAAAAAAACTAATCACGTTGCGCACGGACCTGTAAAATTGTGAACTAATATGAAAAGAAATTCAAAAGGTAGTACCTTAGGTGTCGTCCTTATTTCCAAATACACAACATTCTCAGCAGCAAAATCCCCCACAACCTGTTGGTTTTGTCTGAACAATTAACTAAAGAAATGTTGTGTAGAACAATGTGAAATAACGCAAATAATGATTAACATGCCTCCTTGGCGATCCTTGTCACTGTATCATGGTCAGTCGTGAGTATATGAAATAAATCAAAGAGCCTAAAACACTCTGGGAGAGATCTGTCATCTGTTGAAAATTTAAAACCAGAGTCAATAAGCAGACATGGAATTCAAACCTTACAAATATCTCAACAGAGAAACATAAGTACAAATTTCAAATATATGGATATTAGGTTCATAGTATGCTCTTATGACTAATAGGTAGGTAACAGCACTAGAAAATGACACAAAAATGATCCACTTACTCTTCATGATTACATCCTTAACATCTTCAAACACGATCACTCCTTTGTCACCTAGTTCTTTTGCGAGTTCTCTATTCAAGAAATGGCAACAAAAGGATATCAATTTCTAAAAATAGAAATATTAACTCCAATGGAGACAATCCAGTTTT